>NC_133373.1:1053272-1127207 GCF_049309525.1 Garra rufa | reverse complement strand
CTCTTAAAGACGACTCAGTATGTGAACAGAGGCTGATGACTTTTCTCTTACGCTGTGTGTGGCGTCTTCTGTTTGTTGAGATGAATTGAAGGACGGTGATACATCAGAGCAGAAACGCCAACCTTGAGCTCAGAAAGTACACAAGTGTGTGTGTGTGTGTGTGTGTGTGTGTGTGTGTGTGTGTGTCTCTGTGTGTGTGTGTGTGTGTGTGTGTGTGTGTGTGTGTGTGTGTGTGTGTGTGTGTGTGTGTGTGTGTGTCTGTGTGTGTGTGTCTGTGTGTGTGTGTGTGTGTGTGTGTCTCTGTGTGTGTGTGTGTGTGTGTGTGTGTGTGTGTGTGTGTGTGTGTGTGTGTGTGTGTGTGTGTGTGTGTGTGTCTCTGTGTGTGTGTGTGTGTGTGTGTGTGTGTGTGTGTGTGTGTGTGTGTGTGTGTGTGTCTGTGTGTGTGTGTGTGTGTGTCTGTGTGTGTGTGTGTGTGTGTGTGTGTGTGTCTGTGTGTGTGTGTGTGTGTGTGTGTGTGTGTCTGTGTGTGTGTCTGTGTGTGTGTGTGTGTGTGTGTGTGTGTGTGTGTGTGTGTGTGTGTCTGTGTGTGTGTGTGTGTGTGTGTGTGTGTGTGTGTGTGTGTGTGTGTGTGTGTGTGTGTGTGTGTGTGTGTGTGTGTGTGTGTGTCTCTGTGTGTGTGTGTGTGTGTGTGTGTGTGTGTGTGTGTCTCTGTGTGTGTGTGTGTGTGTGTGTGTGTGTGTGTGTGTGTGTGTGTGTGTGTGTGTGTAAGGTCAGATTTGATTACCTTGTGCGGTTCTCTAGAGATACAGCACACACAGATAAGAGCTCCCAAACTCACAGAGCTCTCAGTTGCTCACCATGAAAATCTTGGACAAGACTATATGATTCACATTTTTTGTGGATTTTATTCAAGGCTGATTTGCCTAACTTTCAGATTTGAGACTAAACTAAAAAGCATTATGAATCACCGGCAAAGAGCTGTTTCCAGATTTAGGGCTTGTTCACACAAAGTAAAAAGTGCTGCAGTCAGAGAGGGATTTTATGATGGGCAAAGCTGATGTACAGAGTGCATTTACAAGATAACACTGTACTTAAACAAATTTGCCTTAGCATTTTTGAAAAGCTTCATATGCAGATAACAATTTTGTCAAGTCAATCCCTATTTACGCTCAAACTATGAATGCCAGGCCAGTAGTTGGCAATGTTTATTGAGAACCACTATGTGCCTGCACACATTAATATAGACTGAAGATGAAATGCACACGTCACTGGTTTCACAAATTTACGATTTTGTAGTTTGCATAAAAAGATGGTAAAGGTATCATTTGCTTTTTTTAGGCTTTTTTGTCAATAAATGGCCAAAACATAAAAACTTTTCAGTTTTTAGTTGGAAACTGTTGTGTAAACGGCCTCTTATATTATGCTGTTTAATTTAAAGATAGCAAAAAACACACTGCAATTATATTTAGGTTTATTTTACATAATAGTTAGTAAATTAGAGATAAATAAATTGGAAACAGATCACAAATGACAAAAAATAATTAGAACTTTAGATGGATTTTTTTTTTAACTTTATATAGTAGCTTTTTGATTCTGTAACAAACAAATAAAGACATTTTAATTTCTGTTTTATTGTGTATTAACCTACAACAGCGTTTTTGTGCTACTAAAAAAATCTAAGATTACAAGATTAAAGTCACAATATTTCAATAACAAAGTCGAAATTACAAGAATAAAGTCAAAATATTATGAGAATAAAGTCATTAAAGAATTACGGGATTAAGCTCAAAATAGTCGAAATCATAATAATGAAGTTGAAATATTACAAGAATGATGTAGAAATATTTCGAAAATAAAGTTGAAATTCCGAGAACAAAGTAGAAATATTTCAACAATAAAGTCAAAGAATATTATTTTACTAACTTCTTAATTTTCAGTTAAATTGTGCTTCGTTTGGTAGGCTATAATCGCTACTAGAATTTAAAAAATGTTCAGTGTTAAATATTTTTAAATTGTTATTTTGTAATTGATTGACAAAATGTAAAAAGCAAATATTGGCTATTTAATTTATGCAATGGTGAAAAAAATTGGCCAAATACACAAAAATTGGGAAAAACACAAAAAACATGCTCGGTAATAGGCCTTCAGCCCAGTGTTTAATTTTGTTCGGCTTTGGTCAAGAATTTTCATTTTGGTGCATATCTATTTTTCACATCAGGATCAAGACAATATTGACAAGTTCAGTGAGAACCAGCTTTACTCCAGTACAGTAGGTGGCACTGATCAACAACCAGATTGACTCTAGTAAAAATAGACATCTTTTCCCCCTTTAGCTGGAAGCCATTCTGGAAGCATTTGACACTTGCACAGAAGACCCAAAAAAAACAGCTCTGCACTGCCCTCTTTAAACTGCTGCTGCTCTTAAAAACGCAGCTTTCCATGTAAACCGCCTGGTTAGACTGACAGCGTAGGTTAAATGAGTGCAATAAACTAATTTGAACATTTTAAATGTAAAGCAAAGGCCATGATAGAGCGTGTTTATTTGTGGGCAGGTTATGTAGTAACAGTTATGGCGTCATCTTCGCTCAGGCCAGTGGAACTGTGGGCCGCTTCTGAGAGACTCACTGGCTGCTCACCAGCACCGTTTCTCTGGAATCGAGTTCTTGAAATAGCAGCTGCCGCTTTGCTTTCTAAAGCGGGCGGAAGACAAACAGACCATCCTAAATGCACATTGTTGCTCGATGGGTTGATTAGAGATGAAACGCCTCATAACTCTGATCTAGGACCAGCCTCTCCATCACAGATCCTGACTGACCTCAGGCTTCAGGAGAGCGCATGAATCAGGCCGTTCCTCAGGAGACAGGAGATGAGGCTTCCTGAGGAAATGCCATCGGAGAAACACAGATGCCCACAAATCAGTGTCTGAACCGGTGATTAAAGATCTGAAAACAACATTAAACCTACTTGAGGGGGTTCGTCGAGATATTAAAGGGGTCATATGATGCAGTTTTCTTTTGTCTTTGGAGTGTTCCAAGCTGTTTGTGCATAGATAAGTTTCAAAACCAAAAAGATATTCATTATAAAAGTTAAAACTCAGACACACCTTCCTAAAACGGCTTGTTCATGCAGTGAATGGGTGCCGTCAGAATGAGAGTCCAAACAGCTGATAAAAACATCACAATAATCCACACCACTCCAGTCCATCAGTTAACATCTTGAGAAGACAAAAGCTGAAACAAATCCAGCATTAAGAAAGACGTTTTGGACTTCAAACCATTGCTTCTGGCTAAAATCCAAGTTCATAATCCATAATAACACATCCTCCAGTCAAAAAGTGGTCTGGTCTGAATCAGGAGAGAAATCTGCACAGATCAAGCACTGTTTACAAGCCAAAACAGCTCTAAACAAATATGTGGCAGGATTTTGATTTGAGGACAACATGAGATGGACTTTTTGTTATGGATTATGGACACTTTAAATAAAAATGTATTATAATTTGCAATGTACCGAAAGTAGATGAGAACAGTGACATTTCAAGTGAGAAACCTACCCAACTGTGAAGAAGCCAGGACAGTCAATATCAACCATTAGCACACAGGAAGTTAACTTTGGCTGCACGTCACATTGTTTCTTACATTTCGGAGTGCACTCTTAAAAAATGGTGCTTCATGATGCCATAGATTAAGAAAGATTTTTGTCTAAATAGTTCCATAAAGAGCCTTAAACATCTGAAAAACCTTTCTGTTTCATAAAAGGTTCTTCAGAATTTAAAAAGGTAAGAAAGAGATTCTTGTATGGCATCACTGTGAAGAGCCTTTTAAAGCACCTTTATTTTTAAGAGTGTAGAGAGATGTTGAAACTGAAGATTCACACTGGAGTCCGTTTAGCCTTCTGTTTGTCAAATCAAATCTAGATTTAGTGTTAATGAACACTCATGCACTTTATTTGTATAGTCATGTTATTTAATGCAGAAAAACCTCACACAATCACAGTAGTGTAAAATGACCAAAGGTCAGTCCCGGATTAGGATTATTGAAGATTACTGGCTGATTTTGGGAACAGAATGAACAAAACTGCATTCGCTAGCTCATAACAACAGCCTTTTACCACTGTTAAATGAATTTTGGACATAATGGCAGATATCAACATCTGTGGTAAGGTCAATTTTGTTATTGTCTCATTGTTTAAGACGGTTTGCAATGTTGTTGGGAAAGTTTCTCCAGTTGACCTCACAAGAATCAGACTCTGAAGCTGGTGGCCGTCTGGATTTTCTGTGTGTTTGCTAGAGGACAATTTCAATTTAAGCAGATAAACAGCAGACAAAGATCAACTTTTTTTTATTTTTGGGTGAACTATCCCTTTTAGTGCGCCTCAAGTGCCTTAAAGGTTGATGTTCAAATGGATCAATGTTTTGAAACGTGAAACTTGCAAAAAATGCTTTTCTTACTTTTTTTTTTTTGTTGTTTCCAACCAAAATATCTAAAGATCCTTAAATCGATGAGGATTTTCTAAACAAGTGAGTTTTTGCTTAGTACAAGCTAAATAATCTGCAAAAAATGCTTTTCTTACTTAGATTTTTTTGTCTTGTTTCCAGTCAAAATATCTAAAAATTCTTGAAGCAGGAAGGATTTTCTAGATTTTCTTTTTAGTAAAAACAAGTCAAAATTAAGTGAGTTTTTGCTTAAAACAAGCAAAATAATCTGCCAATGGGGTAAGAAAAAAAATCTTATTTCAAGCAGACAACTAGATTATTTTTCTTAGCCCATTGGCAGATTATTTTGCTTGTTTCAAGCAAAAATGCACTTAATTTTGACTTGTTTTTCTGAAAACAAGACAGTTTTTGCTTGTCCAGAAAATCCTTCTTGATTTAAGAATTTTTAGATATTTAGGCTGGAAACAAGACAAAAAATCTAGCCTAGAAAAGCATTTTTTTTTTTTTTTTTTTTTTTTTTTTGCAGTGAATGGTGTAAGCAAAAAAAAAATCTTATTTAAAAAAACGCACTTAATTTTGACTTTTTTTCTGAAAAATCCTTCCTGATTTAAGAATTTTTAGATATTTAGGCTGGAAACAAGACAAAAAAATCTAAGTAAGAAAGTATTTTTTTTTGCAGTAAAACGTCCTTGTTTTACTCTATTAAACTGAGATTTGAGAAAGATTTTAAACATGTAAAAAACAAGAGTTTAATGCAGCCAGAATCTGTTGTATGCGAGAATAGCAGAGAGCCACTGGAGAGTCTGTTGTTGTGTTTTGGCCTGTGACGTGATGATGATTCAATTAACAGCAATCAGTTATTGTGTCTGTTGTAAACAAGACACACAGTCCACAGCGTTTTGATGTGAGTATCAAATCAATTACGGAATCAAATAAAGCTGCACAATTAAACAAGTAATCGAGATTACGATGCAGTTCGTGGTCAAATGTTGATTGCGGGATTTGCTTTCAGTTCTGCTCCTGTTGCATTAATGGATTGTGTTTCTAACATCTTTTGCTCTTGTTGAGTGGAGAATCAGGCTTTAAATGAGTGTCAGAAACTGCAGCTGCTGGAAGCAGATGTTTCACTCGTGGACACATGAAATAAATGCTCACATGAAGCACATTGACTGTTGAATTTGATGTATTTACCCAACATACAGTGTCTTGCAAAAGTATTCATACCCCTTGCTTTTTTCACATTTTGTTTTGTTGCAGCATTATGTTAAACTGCTTTAAATGAGTTTTTCCCTCACATTAATTTACACTCCATACACCATAATAATGACAAAGCAAAAACCAGATTTGCTAATGTTACAAATGTATTCAAAATAAAACACTGAAATAAGTACGTTGCATAAGTATTCATACCCTTAACTCAGTCCATAGTTGAAGCACCTTTACAGCATCAAGTCTTTTTGGGTCTGATGTGAGCATCTTTGCACATCTGCATTTGGCAATTATCTGCCATTCTTTGCCTCACCTTTTCACCTCTCCATCTCTGTCAGCTTGGACATTTTCTAGAGTCCTAGTTGTTCCAATCGTCTTCCATTATGGAGAATGCTTCTGTCAACCTTCAATGCAGCAGATTTGTTTCTGAACTCTTCTCTAGATCATCGCCTTAACGCAAGTCTGTCACTGAGCTCTACAGGCAGTTATCTTGGTTTTTGCTCTGAGATGCATTTTCAGCTGTTAGACCTTTTCTGAGAGGTGTGTGTCTTTCTAAATCAGACTCATTCAAATGAATTTGCCACAGTTTAACTCCACTCCAAGTGTAGGAACATCTAGAAGCAATATGAATGCTCCTGAACTGAATTTCGAGTGTCCTAGAAAAGGGTATGAATACTTATGCAACGGGATCTTTTCAGTTTTTTATTTTTAATAAATTTGCACAAAAGTTAAAAACCTATTTTTTGCTTTGCCATTATGGAGTAGGGAGTGTAGATTGATGTGGGAAAAAAATATTTAAAGTAGTTTAACATAAGGCTGCAACATAACAAAATGTGAAAAAATGAAGGGGTGTGAATAATGTACACAGCAATGGCACTCAGAATAAGACATTTATTGTGCATTTTCAACATTTTAATAATCACAATTGCAGTATCAACTAAAATAATCAGCAATGTCATTATTGCTACGCTCATGCAGCTGTAGAATCAAAGCTACGAAATCAACAAAGCATGATCAGAAGATTGCTAATCAAGTGACGTGAATCAGCAGCTCCTCGTCCTGCTTCATCAGACCATCTGTGTGATTCTGATGGTTTATGATGCTGAGATTGTGAGGAAATCACTTCAGGTTGCTAAATGTGTTGTTTATCTTGCAGATCTTCTGCAAAGCAGGCAGCGTGCCGCACCGACAAGTACGTGTTCCTCCCTTAATGTCTCTGTGTAGTGTACTTCAACCCCTCACCTCCCTACTACTGAGGGACTATAGACACAGATCCACCCCACTGTGTTTGCAGTAGTCTTTATTCTGTCATCCTAGCCATTGCTTTAGGGATGCACGATATTTCTGAAATCAGCATTTTAAAGGATTATTTCACTTCTAGAACTTGTCATCTTGTCCTCCAAGGTGTGCCATCTTTCTTTCTTCAGTCATAAAGAAATAGTTTTTTGAGTTAAACATTTCAGGATTTCTCTCCATATAGTGGACTTCTATGGTGCCCTGAGTTTGAACTTCCAAAATGCAGTTTAAATGCAGCTTCAAAGGGCTCTAAACGATGTAGGACAATTTTGAAATTGAACGAGAAAATACCCTAACTGTCTTAAACCAGAGTGCTAGACAAGACAAGCATTTGTGTTTAAAAATTGTATTTTTTTTTATTTTTTATTATAAAATATCCAATCGTTTCACTAGATAAAACCATTCTTCCTTGGCTCTGATCATTTAGAGTCCTTTGAAGCTGCTTTTAAACTGCTTTAGAAGTTCAAACTCGGGGCACCATAGAAGTCCACTATATGGAGAGAAATCCTGAAATGTTTTCCTCAAAAAATATAATTTGGAAATATAATTTCATGACTGAAGAAAGACAGACATGAACATCTTGGATGATAAGAGGGTGAGTAAATTATCTGTAAATTTTTGTTCTTAAAGTGAACTACTCCTTTCATTTCTTTGTTTGGGCTGATATGTCGGAAGCATGTTGTATATCATGGCTTATGTTCATTTTAGCCTACAGTGAATTATTTTTCAGTTAGTTAACAGAATGCACAACTAGTAATGTTTTGATTGCTGATTTAAGCATTGCATTAGACAAGTGCAAAATCTAGATTGCTGATGGTAAACACTATTTATTATACTAGATGTCAAAATTACAGCAAATTATTTTACTGTCAAATTTAAATCAAAAGTACTAAACACTACAAAACATGACAATTTTTATAAATCTATACAGTATATATAATACGTTTGTTCATCAAGGATGCATTAAATTGATCAAAAGCGACAGTAGAGACATGTATGGTGTTACAAAAGATTTCTATTTCAAATAAATGCTGTTCTTTTAAACTTTCTATTCATCTGTGAATCCTGAAAAATAAAATGGATCAGTTTCCACAAACATATTTTGCAGCACAACTGTTTTCAACATTGATACGAATCAGAAATGTTTCTTGAGCAGCAAATCAGCATATTAGAGTGATTTCTGAAGAATCATGTGACACTGAAGACTGGAGTAATGATGCTGAAAATGCAGGTTTGATCGAGGAAATAAATTACATTTTACCGATATTCACATAGAAAATTGCTATTTTAAACTGTAATAATATTTCACATTTTTACCGTTTTTACTGTATTTTTAAACAAATAAATGCAGCCTTGGTGAACAGAAGACTTCCTTCTAAAAACAAAGAAATGATACTTATTCCAAACTTTAAACGGCAGTGTATTTATTAGTTATTAGCTTAATCAGTTTTGGTATCAGTCAAAATGTCTATATCTGTGCATCCCTACATTGTTGATATTCCTGATAAATCCAGTGAACAAAATATCTGCAGGCTCAGAAAGAAAGCTTCAGCTGGTAATTGTGCTGTCCTCATTAGCACCTATAACCCTGCACTGGAAAAAATGCATTTCTTACTTAGATTTTCTTTCTTGTTTCCAGCTAAAATAAAAAAAAAAATGTAATCAAGATGAGTAAAAATCAGAAAAAACAAGTCAAAATTAAGTGCGCTTTTGCTTGAAACAAGCAAAATAATCTGCCAATGGGGTAAGAAAAATAATCTTGTTTTCAGTTTGAAATTAGATTTTTTTTTTTCCTTTCACGATTGGCTTGGTTTCAAGCAAAAACTCACCTAATTTTGACTCGTTTTTTCTGAAAACAACAAAAAAATATTTTTACATTAGAAAATCCTTCTTGATTTAAGAATTTGTAGATATTTTGGCTGAAAACAAGACTAAGGAAGAAAAGCATTTTTTTCAGTGTGTGTGAGCGACACTCGCTGATGTAGACGTGCACTGCAAAAAAGGCTCATCTTATTTAACATTTTTGTCTTGTTTCTAGTCAAAATATCTAAATTCTTGAATTAAGATGCATTTACTTGATAAGCAAAATGACATAAGCTATTTAGTCTTGTTTTATCTTTTTTTTTTTTTCCTAAAATATTTTTAAAACAAGAGTATTTTACTTAACCCACTGGCAGATAATTTAATTTATTTTAAGCAAAATGCACTTAATTATTTTTTTCCCCCTGGAAAAAAGACTACACTGCAAAAAAATACTTTTCTTTCTTGTTTCCAGCCAAAATATCTAAAAATTCTTAAATTCTAGATGAGTAAAAAATGTCTTGTTTTCAAAAAAAGAGGTGAAACTTAAGTGCATTTTTCTTGAAACAAGCAAAATAATCTGCCAATGGGGTAAGAAAAATAATCTTGTTTTCAGCTTGAAATGAGATGATTTTTCTTACCCCATTGGCAGATTATTTAGCTTGTTTCAAGCAAAAACTCTTAATTTTGACAATTTTTACTCGTCTAGAAAATCCTTCTGGATTTAAACATTTTTTTAGATATTTTGGCTGGAAACAAGACAAAAATGTTAAGGAAGAAAAGCATTTTTTGCAGTGCATCTCATGTCGCTTCACTTATCTAGTAAATGCATCTTAATTTAAGAATCTTTAGATATTTTGACTAGAAACGTAAGTAAGATAAGCCTTTTTTTGCAGTGTGTGATCATCAGATCAGTGTCGGTGTGTGTTTGAGGGACAGCTTTCATTGACGCCTCTGTATGTGTGTGTGTGTGTGTGTGTGTGTGTGTGTGTGTGTGTGTGTGTGTGTGTGTGTAGGTGTTAAGAAAGCTCCGCTTCCGGACGATGAGGAGTTAGTGAGTCTGAGTAAGCGGCTGGTGGAGGATGCCGTGTTGCGGGCCGTGCAGCAGTACATGGAGGAAACTCAGCAGAACGGCTCCACGCCGAAAGACGAGAGTCCGCCAGCGGCCGGCGGCAAACCCAACAGCACCAAATGAGCGCGCGAGCCCTGAACCGTACTCCGACCCGACCGGGCGGAGAGCCCAAACACGCCTCCACCTGCCAGGGGGCATCAGAGCGCAGCCGTATGAGTTGAGCCGAAGTGAAGCGATTGTGGAGCAGAGAACACAAGCGGATCTCTGGACGCACGCAGCACTCAAACTCTCTTTTATTTTCCTGCCTTTCCCCGTCCTGCATCACTCCCGTCTGACTTTATTTGTGACTGATCCTTCAGAGAACAAGCACACGAATCACACACACGCGCTGCTGTAGTGTCCGGAGGCCCGTCTCAGTCTGTCAGTGTCGCTTTGTCATCCTTACATCCGACAATCGCAGTGAACTGCTCAGTTGGACTGCACTTGAACTGCAGGCCTGAAGCCCGATCCAAAGCCAGAGCCATCAGAACAGCTCATGAACTGCTGAGAGTGACGTTTGTGTGCGTAACCCTGCATATGTGTGTTGTTTGTGTCGTAGGGTGTGCGTTTGCTCAGAGCAGAATGGACTGGGAAAGAGAGCGCAGGCGGACGCAGGTAGAGGCCATAAAGACACTGTTAGCGCAGGAAAACATTCGAGCTAAGATCCGACAGGAGCTCCACGTGGCCCTCGGAGGAAGCTCATGGACACACACAACCATCTCAAAGTAAATCTTTGCAAACAGACGTACAAACCAGCAGAACATCTCACACACATATATAGTGCAAAAACTGCTTTTCTTAGATTTTTTTGTCTCGTTTCCAGCCAAAATATCTACACATTCTTAAATCAAGAAGGATTTTCTAGACAAGTAAAAGTCAAAATTGAGTTTTGAGAACAAGCGAAATAGTCTGCCAATGGGTTAAGCAAAGAAATCTCATTTCAAACTGAAATCAAGATTATTTTTCTTACTCCATTGACATTATTTTATTTGTTTCAGGCAAAAACGTACTTAATTTTGACTTGTATTTTCTGAAAACAAAATAATTTTGACTTGTCTAGAAAGTCCTTCTTGATTTAAGAATTTGTAGATATTTTGACTGGAAACGAGACAAAAAAGTCCAAGTAAGAAAAGCATTTTTTGTGATGCAGTACACTCACTGCAAATGCGGCTTATCTCACTTACTATTTTTGTCTTGTTTCTAGTCAAAATATCTGAAAACTCTTAAATTAAGATGCATTTACTAGATACGCTATATATGAGATATTTAGTCCAACACCCCCCAAACAAGTAATATTCTTAAAACAAGAGTGTTTTACTTACCTCACTGGCAGATAATTGCACTTGTTTTAAGCAAAATGCACTTAGTTTAGTTTTTTCCCTTGGAAACTAGACTAAAAATCTTATGTCATTTTGCTTGTGTAGTAAATGCATCTTAATTTAACATTTTTTTTTATATATATATATTTTGACTGGAAACAAGACAAATATACTAAATAAGATAAGCCTATTTTGCATTGATAGAAAAGCTTCACACAACACAAAAAAGCTTTTCTTACTTGTTTTTTTGTCTTGTTTCCAGCCAAAATATGTAACAAATTTTAAATCAAGAAGGATTTTCTAGACAAGTAAAAAATATTAGTCAAAATTAAGTGAGTTTTTGCTAAGAACAAGCTAAATAAATACATTTTTTTTTAAATCACATTTCAAACAGAAAACAAGATTATTTTTCTTACCCCGTTGGCAGATTATTTTACTTGTTTCAAGCAAAAACGTACTTAATTTTGACTTGTTTTTTTTTTTCTGAAAACAAGACAATAACTTTTACTCGTCTAGAAAAACCTTCTTGATTTAATTAGTTTTTTGCAGTGAAACACATCAGTCCACAGTGTTCATACTGAAGCAAGGCCGGCCTGAACTAAGCGTATATGACTTCTGGTGGGAATTTAAATGTATAGGATTTGATTTGATGTCTAAAATGCTTCAGATAAGCACCCACAGTGGCCTTAGAGAAATCACACCTTGTTATATTGCTGAAGAACATGTCTCGTGTTTTCACCAGAACCTTAAAATGTGTTTTTCTATGCTCCCCTCTCCTGAGTTTGCTCAGATTGATGAAGTGTTCATGTAAACAGTACTATGATGTCTTCGTTTAGCGTTTCGTCTCCCATCTGTCACTTTTTTTACTCTTAAAAATAAAGGAGTTGATGACGGCGAGTGGACGTGATTCATTCTGTGTTCGCGATGGAGGTCGAGGTTGTTCGTAGACTGTAAATCAGTCTCGTATCTGTCATTTTGGCAGGGTCTACTCGCAGCTACATTCGCAACGCCTCCGACTTTACGTTTGTCTATTTTTCCCTCGTCCTCTGAAGTAAGCATATTGCATGGCGTCTGCTGAGCGCCAGAGAAATCAAAGCACGACTGAGAACTGCCTCGACACATTGGAGGCTCTAGAGTTCTGACACCAGATCTAGAGGTTTATTCGAGGTGACTGGCAGAAATAAGATTGAGTTTCTGAAGCTCTGTTCGCTAATTATTTCTCAGCAGGGCTTCTGTGGAACAATTGTTAATTATGATGCCAAATAATTCACTGAGGGGAAGTTTTTAACATTTAAAAAAGCACTTTCTCTCCTGGTCATATTCCACATAATATGTAAATCAGTCATTCCACAAAATCAGTGCCTTCACTGCAATTTTTGTCACGTTTCAAGTTAAAATATCTAAAAAATTCTTAAATTAAGATGCATTTACTAGATAAGCAAAATGAGATATTTGTGACCCTGGACCACAAAACCAGTCATAAGGTTAAATTTGACAAAACTGAGATGTGTATGTCATATGAAAGCTCAATAAATAAGCTTTCTATTGGTGTGTGGTTTGTTGGGATAGGACAATATTTGGCCGAGATACATCTATTTGAAAATCTGGAATCTGAGGGTGCAAAAAAAATGTAAATACTGAGAAAATCACCTTTAAAGTTGTCCAAATTAAGTTCTGAACAATGCATATTACTAATAAAAAATTACATTTTGATATAGTAGGAATTTGACAAACAATCTTCATGGAACATGATCTTAATTTCCTAATGGTTTTTGGCATAAAAGAAAAATCAATAATTTTGACCCATACAATGTATTTTTGGCTATTGCTGTAAATATACCCCAGCGACTTAAGACTGGTTTTGTGCTCCAGGGTCACATTTAGTTTGGGGGAAAACTAAATTAAGTGCATTTTTCTTAAAACAAGTAAAATGATCTGCCAGTTGGGTAAGTAAAATACTCTTGCTCTAAGAATATCACACTTATCCCACTATCAGATAATTTTACTTGTTTTAAGAAAAACGCACATAATTAAATTTTCCCCCTGGAAATCTAAATATCTTTTGTCATTTTGCTTATAGTAATTGCATCTCAGTTTAAGATGCAAAAATGAATCTTAATCAATCTTTAATTAATCTTCAATTAACCTTAATCAATTAAATTAATCTCAGTTTAGAAACAAGACAAAAATACTAAGTAAGACAAGCCTTTTTTGCAGTCTTTTGTGTCTTTAAGAAACGGATTTAATGTAGCAACAAATACACTAAAAAAAATGATTAATTGGTAAGTGGTTGCAATCAATTTATTTTAGCTACATTTAAATAAATACATTTTGTTGACTAACTTTCAACATTTTTTTACTTAAATGCAGCTAAAATAAATTGTGTTTAAATTTTAAAACATAATAATACTATGTATGCTTTTATCAGTATTACTTAAAAAGTCATTTAAACATTTTAAATAATTCAAATAGCATTTAAACTGGTATGTGTAAGGTTTTTGGCCTATCCCTCACTATGATTTTGTGACTTTTAATTTGCAAAATGAAGGCAAAATGCATATTTTTGCACGTTTGCATTTGTTCTAAATGTAGTCTCATTGTTAAGCAATGTCTTTGCCATAAGTATGCTTTTTTTTCTATAAAATATTAATATCGGTGTCTGCTGATTTCATATCAGCCCTGTTACCCTCATCGAAAACCCCTTGTAAAATATTGTACATTCAAGTGACAGCCCTTATAGGAGTTCAACCAGGAGTTCAACACTTAAAACACAAGCATGTTTCTCTCACTCCTCTATAATGCTCTGTTTGTGATCATTTATGAGGTTTGGCTGAGGAGGGACATCATGCAATATCAATCCTGTTACCATTTTTAAAATGTAAATTTAAACAATTATTTCTTATATTTAATCAATATCTGCAAGTAAAATCCTTTCAAAGTTCACAATATGTGCTTTTGAGAACTTGACTATTAGCTAGCAATTAGCAAATTTGTTTGAAATCGTCAAACCTTACTTTTTAGAGTTAAAAACAGGTTTTGGCATGTGGGTAACAGGGATGACATTGACAGGTTTGTCCCTGTTTTTAAAGATAGTTTGTGTAAAATTCAAACATTTTAATAACCACCCTTGGTATATTATACAGCACATGCTGACATCATTTAAAAAATAATAATTTATTAATTTTTACTATTTTATAAAATTGTGGAAAAAGCACAGATTTAATGGAATGACCCATATAATATATATTTTGTGTCAAATTATTTTTGTGTAAATCATAAATTGTCATATTAAAACCCCTGGTATTTATTCAAAGTAATGAAACACTTTTATGTGGCAGTACCATAATTTTTTTTTTTTTTTTTTTTTTTTTGAAAGGAATGTATATTTTTTATGTATTAATGTTAGATTTCCGTTTCAAACAAATGGTGTTCTTTTGAACTTTCTATTCATCTGTGAATCCTGGAAAATAAAATGTATCAGTTTCAACAATAATACTGAGCAGCACAACTGTTTTTAACATTGATAATAATTAGAAATGTTTCTCGAGCAGCAAATCAGCATATTAGAGTGATTTCTGAAGGCTCATATGACGTTGAGGACTGGAGTAATGATGCTGAAAATTCAGCTTTGATCACAGCAATAAATTACAGTTTAACATAGATTCACATCGAAAACAGTTGTTTTAAACTCTAATAATATTTCATAATTTTTACTGTATTTTTGATCAAATAAATAATAGAGACAGCATCAGTAGAAACTTCTCCCAGAAAGGCTATCCCCAAACTCTTGAACAGCAGTCAAATGGTCATGTTGTTCATAACGGCTCCTTTGAGCAGTTCACATGATTTGCCTCTCTTCTTTAAATCTGTGACAATTTCTCCAAAACAATTCTTCATTATACCCAAAATACACATAAAGCGTGCAGTGACGCAGCACACAGAGCTCAAAGCAAAGATTCTGAAAACAACTTTTTCCCTTTCTCCTAGTAAAAATCAGAGATGTCAAACCATGAGATTGTCTGCAAACAAGCAGAATATTTTCCAGAGACATGAGAGGAATATTTTCAATTCAAACCAGAATTAAATCACCAATTCGCTTCATGTTAGATCACATCTTTTCCCTTTGAGAAATAATCTCCATCCGAACAATGTCTGAGTGCATCATGAAGTGCATTTTCCTGAGTCACTTTCCTATCAGATGTGTATCAGAGCTGAGCTCAGGCTGGTTTGATCTGACCCGTGGTTAACGTTTGGTGTCAAGGACTGAGACAGCGCTGTAGTTTCAGGATCACGTCCCGTTTGGCCAATCTATCATCCTGAAGGTCTTGTGTGTCATGGAGGCAGCAGATCGATAAAGCGTTCCATCCCATAATGCTCTGAGAAACAGCAGCTATTGTTGCCATCAGAGGTGCTATCGCAGTCATTCTGAATGTATATGGTCCATTCTCAGAAAACCGTGGCTGATTCTTCTGAACGGTCTATAAATCACTGATTAGAGGCTCAAAGTATCATAGCTCTTCCCCAAAGAACATACTATCTGATGTGCACAAAATGTGAATAGATTATATTAGAAATGATGACACAACTTAAAAAAAATTAACTAATTAACAATAATATTGTTGTTAATGTGTATTGTGTTAAAATATGTATGTATTCACTGCAAAAATGCAGTGAAAAAAGTTTCCAGACAAAATATCTACAAATTCTTAAATCAACAAGGATTTTCAAAATGAAAATTGCATGAATCAAGAACAATAATCTGCCAATGGGGTAAGAAAAATAATCTTGTTTTCTGTTTGAAATAAGGTATTTTTCCTTACCCCATTGGCAGATTATTTAGCTTGTTCTAAGCTAAAACTCACTTAATTTTGACTTGTTTTTTTAATAATAATAATTTGTACTCGTCTAGAAAATCCTTATTGATTAAAAAAAAATCTAAGAAAAGCAGTTTCTCTTTCAAAAGTTATTTGGTGTTTTGTGGCCGAAGGTCAGTTCAAATTTGGCTTTACAGAGATTTAGATTATAATACTACAATCTGTGTAAATAAGCTTTCCACTGATGTGTGGTTTGTTAGGTAGGACAATATTTAGAACTATTTGAAAATCTGGAGAAAAAAAAATATGGAGAAAATCGCCTTTAAAGTTGTCCAAATGAAGTTCTTAGCAATGCATATTATTAAGTTTGGATATATTTATGATAGGAAATTTACAAAATATCTTTATGAAACATGACCATTACTTAATATCATTAATTTTAGGCATAAAATAAAAATAATTTTAACCCATACAATGTATTTTTGGCTGTTACTACAAATGCTACTTAAAACTGTTTTTGTGATCCAGTGTCACATATATTCATATAGAAAACAGTTATTATAAGTTGTAATCATATTTTACAATATTACTGATTGACTGTTTTAAATGAATTTACACATGAGTGCTTTTCTATCAAGAATAATAAATGTTCAGTAACGGAACTTTTAGGTCAATGCAAGTGTAAAGATGGTGAAATACTCCGAAAAAATCCAAACTATGATCAAAACATGCTATCTGATGTCAGAAGGATGAATCCTCTGAATAGAGAATAAACTGTGCATGATCTGAACACTTAACTGAACAAAAGGTCAGCGTCCTGTGAACAGTTCTCAACACGAACCGCACACGTGTTCACTTCAGCCAGCAGGAAATGATTTGGATGTCGCTCAGGTTTCCAGCGTGACTCAGACTCTGCTTTGGCCCTTTGGTACAAACTACGTGTCATCATATATAACCACAGCTGCCATAAACACACAGTGATGCGCTAATGAGTATCTGTCCTCCGTCAGCATCATAAATTCATTGATTGTTATCTTCAGTGTGATTCACGTTTGAATTACGACACACGCAGATAAACATTTATGATTCCACCTTTGAACGAAGATGCTGGTGTGATGTTCTGGAGAATCTCTGACCGCAGCCGTTTACATCTCATAGATGCTCCATCACTCTTGTAAATCTTCTGAAAATGTGATGTTGCAGACAGTTGTTGCTTTTCCTGAAGGAATACCTTTCTAAATCAGGTGGTTTTAAAGCTGCATATAACTGGGAATATGTCAGACTCTTAAGGTATGGCAGTGTTTGATTGACAGGTGAGTAGGCGGAGCTTCATGCGGTCCAGAACACATTCACTTGCCAACATGCCAAGTGTTTCTGATGATCTGTGTATGTGGATTTAGTGATCATGAGAGGTTTTAGACCCTGTTTACACCTGTATTTATTGCTGATCACTTGCCTCTTTTCCGTTACATTTACCGTTAAACATATTAATAGCGACAAAAATGTGGTTCATTCAATAACTACAATAAAAGGAAGTGAAATCAAACACCTCTGCATCTTTGTTTTCCTCAAAATATAAACCACAACTCTCTTTTCGTACTCATTTCAAAAATAATAAAACTTATTAATATGTGATTTAAGCTATATGTGCACTGTGTATAATACATCTTTACTCTATGTATAATAAAATGAAACATGACAAGCACAACTCTGCCTTTTTTGTTAAATGTCAGTTTTAATGAACAAAATTAGCCATTATATAAGTATAAAGTATAAGAGACTTATGTAATCGGAAATAAAGACAAAAGCAGACAGTTCGGTCAAATGCATGCTAAAAAGTCAGCGTTGAATTACGATTGATAAATAATTTATGAAGCATACCTTTGTCCTCAGTCAAAACTCTACCGCTGCGTCCGAAATCGCATACTTCCCTACTATATAGAACGTGAAAAACAGGCATGTGCATATGTGAGGCGAGTAGTATGTCCGAATTCATAGTATTCGAAATACAGTAGGCGAGAAGTACCCGGATGACCTGCTGCTTCCGCCTGAATTCTGCAGTACGCATCCGATGGACACTTCAGGCTCCAGTGCTGCGTCCGAAATCGCATACTGCTTCAGTAGGTACTACATTTAAATTCAAACGTACTCCATGACTGTTAAAACAGTACGTTCTATATAGTACGAATATGGGTAGTATGAATGGAATTCAGACATACTACATCCGCCGCGTCTCCACTTTCCACCATTTTTTCGAATAACAACTCCTCTCCTGGAGCCTGAAGTGTCCATCGGATGCGTACTAAAGAATTCGGGCAGAAGCAGTAGGTCATCTGGGTACTTCTCGCCTACTGTATTTCGAATACTATGAATTCGGACATACTACTCGCCTCACATACTGTTTTTCGCGTTCTATATAGTAGGGAAGTATGCGATTTTGGACGCAGCGCAGGAGAGGAGTCGTTATTCGAAAAAATGGCGGAAAGTGGAGACTCGGCGGATGTAGTATGTCTGAATTCCATTTATACTACCCATATTCATACTATATAGAACGTACACTGCAAAAAATGCTTTTCTAGCTTAGATTTTTTGTCTTGTTTCCAGCCAAAATATCTATAAACTCTTAAATCAAGAAGGATTTTCTAGATGAGTAAAAATTATTGTCTTGTTTTCAGAAAAAAAAAGTCAAAATTATGTGCATTTTTGCTTGAAACAAGCAAAATAATCTGCCAATGGGGTAAGAAAAATAATCTTGTTTTCTGTTTGAAATAAGATTTTTTTTCATACCCCATTGGCAGATTATTTTGCTCGTTCTAAGCAAAAACTCACTTAATTTTGACTTGTTTGTACTGAAAATTAGAAAATAATTTTTACTTGTCTAAAAAATGGTTCTTGATTTAAGAATTTATAGATATTTTGGCTGGAAACAAGACAAAAAATCTAAGCTAGAAAAGTTAACGGTCATGTTTTAACGGTCATGAAGTACGTTTGAATTTAAATGTAGTACCTACTGAAGCAGTTTGCGATTTCGGACGCAGCATACGTTTTCTTCCTTGTTGAATTTTTGTCGCTCTACGTATGTCGTCCGGTATAATTGAAACGATTGGCTATGAGCTACGTGCAGGTACATTTGATAGACATTCGTAGCGCCCAATAAACGGCTCTGGATATTCGTAAACCACGCCTCAAATACGAGAAAATGAACATGTGGTTCCCAGACCACGAATCAAGACGTTGTCATGGCGTGGTTTGGCGTTAGCCAGGCTACAAAATAATACTAATGCAAAAGTTATCACTTCCTGGGTGTCATAAATTTAAGGAATGTTACACTTTATTGTAATTGATAAAACCATACAATAACAGAATTGCACTTAAAGTTATAAACACAGATATGTGACCCTGAACCACAAAACCAGTCTTAAGAACTTTTTATTTTATTTTTTTTTAAATTGAGATGTGTACATTATTTGAAAGTATGTGTAGTTTGTTAGGATAGGACACTATTCGGTTGAAATTGGAATCTGAGGGTGCAAAAAAAAAATCTAAATATTGAGAAAATCGCCTTTAAAGTTGTTCAAATGAAATTCTTGGCAATGCATATTATTAATCAAAAAATAAGTTTTGATATATTTACAGTATGGAACATGATTACGATAATTTTGACCCATGCAATGTATTGGTGTCAACAAATTTACCATGCTACGTACACTCTTAAAAACAAAGGTGCTTCACGATGCCATAGAAGAACCTTTTTGTCTAAATGGTTGCATAAAGAACCTTTAACATCTGAAGAACATTTCTGTTCAACAAAAGGCTCTTTGTGGCGAAAGAAGGTTCCTCCGGTTATAGAAAGGTAAGAAAGAGATGGTTCTTTAAAGAACCTTTGAATGAATGGTTCTTCTTTGGCATCGCTGTGAAGAACCATTTAAAGCTCCTTTATTTTTAAGAGTACAATTAATTTAGTATTTACTACAGTGAAGGTGAAAACACAAACATAGACTTCAAACATTTAAGACACAGTTTTGCTTTCTTCCTGTTTTCAAGGCATTTGTAACCCTAACAAAAATGTGTGTAAATACCAAAGGAGCAACCGACGGTGTAAATATTTTACTGTCTTACCTCACCAGATCTCTAAAGCGTATTTCCCCAGCTTCATCTTTGCATTCGATTCATCTTTACTGCAGAAATAGATGTTTGTGTTTGTTTGATTTATTCATGAGGAGAAACATCATTGGGCATGAATCTTTTACAGCTCATGTTCTTGCTTGTCTGTCGTTTGAGTGACAGCTGCATTATTCTGTTTCCAAACACACGGGCTACTCTGAAAAAACCTGCAAATTGGAAAGGCAGTTCCTCACCCGTCCTGTTCATAATGACTGTAAAATCCATCTGTCATTTAATTACTGCTGTTCCTACAAAGCTGTGAGGAGATCCATCAGGCGGCGTGTGCAAAGCGGGAAGAGTAGCTGCTGCGTTTATGCTCTTGTAATTACACAGCGTGACGTCCAAGACAGAAAAACATCGGTTCAGATGGACGTCTTCTACAACACATGCTCTGCTCCAATACAAGCTTCATGGACGACTTCCTGCTGTCCACTACTACTGAAAATCACTTCCGCAGGTGCCTTAAGATCAAAACAAACTCAAATCATGCTCTCAGTAATGCTCTTACAATGGGAGTCAGTGGGGTGGGTGTACCTGAGGATTTAAAAACACAAATGTTTATTACAGGGATGATTCATTCAAAAATGAAAATTTGCCATTAATTTACTCACCCCCATGTCTTCCAAAATCTGACTTTTTTTCTTCTGTAGAACAGTAAAGAAGATTTTTAACTGCAAACGTGTTCCTTGGTGATTCTTAAAATGCAAGTCAGCGGTTGCACGTTTTTGAGAATAAAACCATATCAAGGAACAAAATTACACAAAATGAATACCCAAGGCTCCTGATGGTATACAATTGAGGTCAAAAATGTACATACACCTCGCAGAATCTGCAAAATGTAAATTATTTTATCAAAATAAGAGGGATCATACAAAATGCATGTTATTTTTTATTTAGTACTAACCTGAAAAAGATATATTTAACATAAAAGACATTTACATATAGTCCACAAGAGAAAATTGAGTTCATTTGCAAAAAACAGATAACTTTGTTTTTAACAATTTTTAAAAATCATGTTTTTTCATTGTGCATTCTACATAATCTCAGTCAAACTGCAGTTGGGTTATTTTGATTAAGTAAAATAACAAAAAAATACAGCTAACACAATAAAACACAAAAACATGATAACATAAAAAACATGATTTTTTTTATTTAAAAAAAAAATAATAAAAATGAAAATTTATTGTTAATTTACTCACCGCCGTGATTCATAAAATGCAAGTCAGTGGTTGCACGTGTTTGAGAATAAAAACATATCAAGGTACGCAAAATGAATACCCAAGGCTCCTGATGGTATACAGTTGAGGTCAAAAAAGTACATACACCTCGCAGAATCTGCAAAATGTTATTTATTTTATCAAAATAAGAGGGATCATACAAAATGCATGTTATTTTTTATGAAGTACTGACCTGAATAAGATATTCCATAGGCGTAAATTAAGAGTTCATTTGCAAAAACAGATAACTCTTTTAACAAATTCGTATGTAAACCAGACATCAGTCCGAATTGGCTTTGGCTTACAGGTAATACTTTTGTAAATAATGTTTAGTTTATTGAACACAATGGAACACAAATAAAAACATGATAACATAAAAAACATGATTTTTGATTATTATTATTTTTTTTTTACCACTTAATACTTTTAATACTGTTGTTACCTGAATGATCCACAGAATTTGTGGGAGCTGAAGGATTTTTCTGAAGAACAGCAGACAGTTTAACTGTTCAGGACAAACAAGAGACTCATGAACAACTATCACTAAACAACAACACAGTAGTAAGAATCAAGGGGGTGTAAACTTTTACACTGGATCATTTTTATAAATTCAACTATTGTTTTCTCTTGTGGACTAACAATCATTTATGTGAAATATCTTATTCAGGTCAGTGCTAAATAAAAAATGACGCATTTGGTATGATCCCTCTTATTTTGGTCAAATAATTAACATTTTGCAGATTCTGCAAGGTGCATGTAAATGTTTGTGAGTGTGAGGTTTAATTGAGCAACTTTTTCAGACACTTCAGTCTGATTTAGTGAACTCATTCAACTAGTTCACAGTCAATAATTTTGTGAATGATGTTTAGTTTCTTTCACAAGAGACCTCAATATATTGCTCCTTGATATGCTTTCTTTTATTGTCAAAGATGTGCAGCCTCTGACCTGCATTATAAAATCATTATTACTATTCTAATGAAGAGAAAAGTTTCCTATAGTTTGGATGGCCTGCAGGGAGAATAAATGAAAAGCAAATTTTCACTTTCGGGTGAACTGTCCCTTTAAAGTGGTTTTATTATTTGGCTGAGCTGCATTGATGTAAGAGTGTTTTTAAAGTAGTTCAGACAAAACTAAATCTCTTCTATCACATCTGTGTTTCTGTAGGAGAATAAAGGGGAATAGTTCAAGATTTTTCATGCAGTTCTTTTCTGAATAACAGCAGACCATAACAAAAAAGACATATGATTTCAATTTAAATTGTTATTAATTATGAATCCGTTACATCTGTTTTCTAGCTGTTGTTCTTGCTCTTTTGTGTCTAACCCTTATGAAAATTAACCATGGTTTTATTATTGTAAATGTAGTAAACATGTTTTTTGGAGTATTGATAACAATCTTTTTTGAAACCCTGGCTGTTTTTATACGTGCTATATATAAATAAATTGAACTTGAACTTGATTTGTATAACCACAGTTTTAGTTTAGTTTAGGTTAAGAAACTGTATTAATCATTTGCCTGAACTCATTTTCCAACACTGCAAAAAATGCTTTTCTTACTTTGATTTTTGTGTCTTGTTTCCAGTCAAAATATCTAAAAATTAAACCAAGAAGGATTTTCTATACAAGTAAAAATTATTATTGTTTTCAGAAAAAAATAAGTCAAAATGAAGTGTGTTTTTGCTTGAAACAAGTTAAATAATCTGCCAATGGGGTAAGAAAAATAATCTAGTTTTCTGATTGAAATATTATTATTTTTGCTTACCCCATTGGCAGATAATTTTGCTTGTTTTAACCAAAATCTCACCTAATTTTGACTTCTTTTTTCTGAAAACAAGAAAATATTTTTACTCGTCTAGAAAATCCTTCTTGATTTAGGAATTTTTAGATATTTTGGCTGGAAACAAGACAAGAAATCTAAGCTAGAAAAGCTTTTTGCAGTGAGTAAATACTTTTAAACATTAAAAACAATAACAAATTCAAAGTTTATGATTAAACTATGGTTAAAAAATAATTTGAGGTCACCATTAAAGTACTAGTTCAATAATGGTTCATTTTTATAAAGATCCTTTACTCTGGTAAAACCAATGTAATGCACAGCCTGTTGCGATTTACTTGCTTTCTTGATTTTTACACGCTCTCTGATTCAGTGTATTCAGTATTTGAGGTATTTGATATTATAAAGTGATCAAGTACTATATTTGGTTTAAGAGGAGAGCCTGAGAAAGCAGCACATCTGTTTGCCAGAAGAAAGAGAACATTTCCAAAACATCTGATAATATTCTACTGTAACATCAGACTGACTTAAATACCTTCCTAAGCTCTAAAACTTCCAAAAAAATGCTTCAAACCGCAGCCTAGTCCTGAACAAAGTGATTTTCCTGTCAGAATGCATTAGTGAAGCCATTAACAGTATGTAAAGCTGCATAATGCAGTTGTACAGTAGATCATGCTCAGGTCATCCGTGTGTATTAGTCGGATTCACAGCTCACAATGAGAGACAGAGATGTGACTTGATGGTCAGAACAGAAAAACTGTCTTGGGTGAAGTTAGCGTCTGCGGTCGCTCAATATCTGACAAGTGCACATTAACTTTAAACTCATTATAGTCCCCCGTCTGGCCCGCTGACCCGGAGATACCGTCTTCATGCGGAATGGAGCTGTCATCATTATCAGACAGAGGTCATGAATGAGGTAAAGCCATTCTCATGTAAATGACTGCACTGGGCTGACATTTGCTGAATGTTTCTATGAGCGATTAACACAGTTTCATCATGAATGAATCATTTGATCTGTTCTGTCTCCTGCAGACTCAACACTCGCTTCTCATTTGACACACAAGAGTTGCATCATGCTCTTCCAGACACCTGACAAACACTCACTCACTCATGCAGGATGCATTCTTGCACTGCTTTGGCAGTATCTTATATATTATATGTGACCCTGGACCACAAAACCAGTCATAAGGTTAAATTTTACAAAACTGAGATGTATATATCACCTGAAAGCTCAATAAATAAGCTTTCTATTGGTATATGATTTGTAAGGATAGGACAATATTTGGCCGAGATACATCTATTTGAAAATCTGGAATCTGAGGATGCAAAAAAATCAAAATACTGAGAAAATCACCTTTAAAGTTGTCCAAATTAAGTTCTTAACAATGCATATTACTAATCAAAAATTACATTTTGATATATTTATAGTAGGAATTTTACAAAAAATCTTCATGGAACATGATCTTAATTTCCTAATGATTTTTGGCATAAAAGAAAAATCAATAATTTTGACCCATACAATGTATTTTTGGCTGTTGCTACAAATATACCCCAGCGACTTAAGACTGGTTTTGTGGTCCAGGGTCACATATGTTAATGTACACTGTGCACAGTATGGCCATCTTCTGTGTGCATGTAAAGCTCCTGGTATACACTACCAGTCAAAAGTTTTTGAACTGCAAAAAATGCTTTTCTTACTTAGATTTTTTGTTTTTTGAAAAAAAAAAAAAAAAAGTAAGAAATGCATTTTTTGCAGTGTAAGATTTTAATGTTGTTTTTTAAAGAAGTCTCTTCTGCTCACCAAGCCTGCATTTATTTTATCCAAATTTCAGCAAAAACAGTCAAATTTTGAAAGATTTTTACTATTTTAAAATTGTTTTCTATTTGAATATATTTTAAAATGTACATGTTCAAACGTTTCTTTGATGAATAGAAAATTCAGAAGAACAGCATTTATCTAAAATAGAAATATTTTGTAACATTATAAATGTCTATATCATCACTTTTAAACAATTTAAAGCATCCTTGCAAAAAAAGGGTTAATTTATATCATCCCCCCCCCAAAAAATGATAAAAATGATACTGACTCCAAGCTTTTGAATGGTATAGTGATTAGTGAATGCATATGCACTATGATCAGATGCTGTCTTAACTGCTGTTTTCTCACCGCTACCTTACTGTTACTGAGGAAAGGGTCATATTTGATAGTTAATACTGAAAACTGGACATTAAAGTGTGACCACATATGTGAAATGTTATTTGAAATGATCATTATTTTTCAAAGTGGTGAGTAAAAATAAGATTATTTGAGAAAAAAACTTCTACTTCAAATTTTTTTGATGTTTTAATTCAGTGTGCTACTGTTGTTGTTGTTGTAATTATTTGTGTAATTCTCTAGCAATTTCTGAGCAAAAATGAACCACAAAACCTGGACCACAAAACCAGTCATAAATTAAGATGTATACATCATCTGAAAGCCAAATAAATAAAAAAATCTAAATATTGAGAAAATCGCCTTTAAAGTTGTCCAAATGAAGTGCTTAGCAATGCATATTACTAATCAGAAATTAAGGTTTGATACATTTATGGTAGGAAATTTAAAAAATATCTTCATGGAACATGACCTTAATATCCTAATGATTTTTGGCATTAAATAAAAATGTATCATTTTGAGCCATACAATGTATTTTTGGCTATTGCTACAAATATACCTGTGCTACTTAAGACTGGTTTTCAGTGTAATAGCACATAAATGACAAACAACAAATGTAAAATATTAGAAAGTTTGTTCAGCATGTTTTGATTCCCCAGTGTTCCATATGTGTTATATTATAATCCTGATGACTTTACTAATATGTTGACATGTAGAAAAAACTCTTAGTTCTTAGCTGACTCAAACTCACTGTATATACAGTCTCTGTAGGATGTTCACACGATGAAGGATGCAGATGCAGATGCGGTCCTGCCGACGGATGCTGATCCTCGTCTCCATGGAGACCCAAACAGGCCATTATCACAGGCAGCTCTTCTAAATGCATTCGATCAGAGCTGGCGCCACATTTATTTACTCAATGAGGAGGTGACAGAGGAGCGTGAGGTGGACATCTCCTGAGAGCTCTTGAGAACAGCAGCAGGGATCCACTTGTGTCATATTGTTAGTCATTTGAAGCTGCACTGCCTTCAGAAAGCCAGTGCTCTTTTAGACAAACAACCGTCAAAATCAATACAATCACACTTAACATATTCAAAATATCCTTATACAGGTTCGGAATGATATGATGGCATTTTTGTAAGACATTTTTGTATGAACAGTTCCTTTAAAAATCTGTGAAAACAGTTGTCATTACAAAAATATGTGGCCCTGGACCACAAACCAGTCTTCAAAATACATTGGGTCAAAATTATCGATTTTTCTTTTATGCCAAAAAACCTTAGGATATTAAGTGCAGATCATATTCCATGAAGATATTTCGTAAATTTCCTACTGTAAATATATCAAAACTTAATTTTTGATTAGTAATATGCATTGCTAAGAACTTCATTTGGACAACTTTAAAGTTGATTTCTCAATATTTAGATTTTTTGCACCCTCAGATTACAGATATTCAAATAGTTGTATCTCGACCAAATATTGTCCTATCCTAACAAACCATAACTTATTACTATTATTACAAATGTATTATTATTATTATTACATTTGACATTTCTGTCCCTCTGAATGATTGCTAATCCTCTGCCCTCAGCAAAAAAAATATTTTCTTACTTAGATTTTTTATCTTGTTTCCAGCCAAAGTATCTAAAAATTCTTAAATCATGAAGGATTTTCTAGACAAGTAAAAATTCTTGTTTTCAGAAAACACAAGTCAAAATGAAGTGTGTTTTGGCTTGAAACAAGTAAAAAAAATCTGCCAATGGAGTAAGCAAAATAATCTAGTTTTCTGATTGAAATAAGATTATTTTGCTTACCTCATTAGCAGATTATTTAGCTTTTTCATGCAAAAAACATATTTAATTCTGACTTGTTTTTCTGAAAACAAGAATTTTTACTTGTCTAGAAAATCTTTCTTGATTTTAGAATTTTTAGATATTTTGGATGGAAACAAGACAAAAAATCTAAGTAAGAAAAGCATTTTTTGCAGTGCTGTAACATAACTGAATATAAAACTTTAGCTATATGCCGTGTTATCTTCATTTTATGGATCAAATAGGTTTGGAAAGAATGGCTTTATTTGATGTTGAAGGTTGCAGACCTCTGCTATAGGCTCTGATGTGGTGCTAATCACTTTTTCATATCAAAGTTTTCATACATATGAACGATGGTGTGGATTTTAGCATACACACACTCTAAGATCAAATCTGTGCGTATGCACATTTTATAAATGAAGCCCCACAACTATAAGACTCTCAGTCTGAACATTAGATCATTAGAGGTGATGACTAATACTGTTGTTTAAACAGTAGTTGTGTTTAGTCCCCTACAGTTACTCACATAAGAAGTGAAGTCTAAACAGTAATCAGCCTGTTCCAGCTTTACTCTCCACCTGAGGCCTGAAGCAGAAACTGCTGCTCTCTTTCTCTCTCTATCTTCACGTGTGCTCTTGTTAATAGCAGTGTTGTGAGTAACTCAGTATCAGCATGCTTCTGTTGAGTCCAGCTCTTTATGTTCACAAATGTCCACTTAACACTCGTCCATAAACCAGCGGCAGTAACAATAAACACTGGAGCGCCGCAGCAAACATCACAGCAGCCGCAGGGGGATCATTATACTCCACAAATCAGTGTAAAAGGAGCCACAGGATCCTGTGTGTACGGTCCAGCACCGCCTCGCCTGCAGCAGATTTCTGTACAGCCATTTGCTTGTCAAAAACGAACTGTTTACGGTTATGAAGTGCTGCCAAAAACTCGCTTTCAGTGAGGAGTGGTACTCAGAAAACTAAATATAACTGTCCATATGGCATCCTGCAAAACAAGCAGCCTCATGATTCAGAACAATGAAGGACAAATGACTAAAAGTGTTTGATTAACCTAGTCTTATATGTGTGCTTACAGCCTTCCAGTGTTATTTTAAGCCTAACCTTAAAGTACTGTCATTTAAAACTCAGTTTTAGTGTGCCTTGTCACTCATTTTCATATATTTTAACTAATAATACAAAATAATAATAGGGTCAGAGCAAAAATGGTTAACATTAAAGGAGAAGTTCACTTCCAGAACAAAACTTTACAGATAATGTACTCACCCCCTTGTCATCCAAGATGTCCATGTCTTTCTTTCTTCATTTGTAAAGCATTTATGTTTAAAAAAAAAAAAAAAAGAAAAATTCAGGATTTCTCTCCATATAGTGGACTTCTATGGTGCCCTGAGTTTGAACTTCCAAAATGCAGTTTAAATGCAGCTTCAAAGAGCTCTAAATGATCCCAGCCGAGGAAGAAGAGTCTTACCTAGCGAAACGATCTGTTATTTTCAAAAAAAAAAAAAAAAGGTAAAACAGCGATGTAGGGTGATTTCAAAGTTGGAGGAGAAAATAAGATGGGAGTTTTTTGACATACCCTACACTCTTAAAAATAAAGGTGCTTTAAAAGGTTCTTCACAGTGATGCCATAGAAGAACCATTTTTGGTCAAAGGTTCTTTAAAGAACCATCTCTTTCTTACCTTTTTATAATCTGAAGAACCTTTTTTGTTACAAATAACCTTTTGTGAAACAGAAATGTTCTTCAGATGTTAAAGGTTCTTTATAAAATCATTTAGACAAAAAGATTCTTCCATGGCATCATAAAGCACCTTTATTTTTCAGAGTGTAATTGTCTTGAATTATTGAATATAGAAGCATTTAAGCTTAAAAAGTATAGACATTTTTTTTATTTAAATAACTGATAGTTCCGCTAGATAAGGCCCTTCTTCCTCGTCTGGGATCGTTTAGAGCTCTTTGAAGCTGCATTTAAACTGCATTTTGGAAGTTCAAACTCGGGCACCATAGAAGTCCACTATATGGAGAGAAATCCTGAAATGTTTTCTTTGAAAAAACATTTCTTTACGACTGAAAAAAAGAAAGACATGAACATCTTGGATGACAAGGAGGTGAGTACATTATCTGTACATTTTTGTTCTTCAAGTGAACTTCTCCAAACTTCTCCAAATTGTGCAATCTCCAGATTTTTCTGAGAACTTCATCTCACTGCAGACTGCAAGTTGATTCATTCTCTGAAAAAAAGGGGTTTTTGTGTTTTCTTCAGATCAAGTTGGCTGTATGTCACATTTATTATCATTATACATTTTGGGACTGCTTTTGGCAAAATAATATGTTGAACTTGCATGACTTTGAAAAGCGAGGTGATGCAGTGTCAGCAGATTATAATGCGGTGTGAATATGAAACACGTACTGCACTCTTGAACTCATTGTCACATTAACACCAAGTATTGAACAGCTCATAATGAGTCATGAACTCAAACATGAGCCATTTCTGCATCAGACACACATCTTGTAAACTCGTTCCGTTTGACTGCTGACTCTGATCTTGATTAAAGCTGAGCAGGTGACAGCGAAGGACAAACTAATTACATCTGGACGCTTTGCATAATTTATTCAAAACTCCACAGCACACCTCAAACCATGACCTTCAATGACAAACAAAACTCACACTAAACAGGTCAACTAACTCATTTGCCAAACAAATTAATCTGTCCTGTTTATTTATTGACTTTCAATTTTCTCCTTTGTTTAAACAGAGTAAAACATTAAATGTGTGTGGTTCGGATATTATCTATGCTGTAGGGACAAAATGTCCCCAAAAATCCTAGTCTTTGTGGGGACATTTTTTTTTTATTTTTTAAACGTTTTCAAAGTTTTTTGAAAATCTGAAATGCCTGTAGTTTTGTGTGAGGGGTAAGTTTAGGGTAAGGGAATAGAAAATACAGTTTGTACACTTGAAAAAGCATTTCGCCCATGGAGAGTCCATAAAAAACCCATGTGTGACCACAAAACCAATCACAAGGGTACATTTTTTAAAACTGAATAAATAAGCTTTTCACTGATGTATGATTTGTTAGGGTAGGATACAACTATTTGAAAATATGAAATCTGAGGGTGCAAAAAATCTAAATAATGAGAAAATCGCCTTTAAAGTTATGCAAATGAAGTTCTGAGCAATGCATATTACTTATCAAAAAATAAGTTTTGATATATTTATGGTAGGAAATGTAAAAAAAAAATCTTTTTGAAACATGATCTGCACTTAATATCCTAATGGTTTTAGTCGATAAGACCCATGCTTTAATACCGGTTTTGTCCTCAAAATACGGGGGTCACATATACTAACATGCACTGTGTGTGGTTTATTTACCATTTCATTCGTGCATATGGTATAGTTATGTAATGTACTGAATGATATCCCTCCAAACGAAATGTAGTTTATTAGAGGAGCCCCATCAGCAGCTGTAATTAGAGGCCTGTCGAATCACTCCTGATGGAGCTCAGTTTCATAAACAGTAAAAGCACAATAACAGATTAGTAAATGATCCACTCAGTTCTCAGAGCACCTCCTTTAATGCAGGAGTATTTCACACACCATAAAGGTCTTCTGAAGAAATCAACAGGCGTCTAATTCAGCATTAAATCCAGTCACTGCGCTGCTGGTCTCTAGTTAATGCTCCTGTAGTTCACCATTCACCCACCAATCCGCCCGCTCTTGTGTTGTACCAAACGTGTCTGTAAAACTCAAAACACCTTTGAGAAATTCAGCTGGTTGCTATTTCAGGGCAGTTACAATATATGGCCACTGGTGCTTTCAAGCAATGCAAGCTGTAATAGAACGTGCAGCATAAGCACTGTAAAAATAATTTTATATAGTTTTACTATAGATTTATTCACTGAATAATGTAGATTTCAACTTGCTAAGCTGAGTAAATAGAGTAAATTAGCTTTCTATTGATGTATTGTTTGTTAGGATATGACAATATTTGGTTGTGATACAACTATTTGAAAATCTGGAATCTGAGGGTGCAAAAAAACCTATATTGAGTTCTTAGCCATGCATATTACTAATCAAAAATTAAGTTTTGATATATTTAGGGAGGAAATTTACTAATTTACTAAATATCTAAATGGAACATGATCTGCATTTAATATTCTAATGATTTTTGGAATAAAATGAAAATGTATCCTTTTGACCCATACGATGTATTTTTGTTGAGGTGAGACACTGCAGGTGAACAGGGTAAAAAAATGTACTTATAGTTATTACCTTACTTAGTCAATTGATTGATTGCAGTGATAATTGCAAACATTTTTTGTATTACTAGTTTTGTAAAATTTTAGGTTTAAATTTGCAAATGAGGCATTATTTAATGAAAAATGCACTAATTTGCATTCATTTCTAGTACAAAAATCTAAACAATGGTCAGTTACAAAATTCTTGTTTAATTTTTTGTCAAATGTATTAGCGAGGGAATTTTGGGTATCTCGTATCACATAATTCAGAAAAAGAACAGGCAGAAAACAATATATTTTTTTACAATTTTGGAGGGAAATTAAATCATGCAAATTTATATATGAGCAAATCCCTCTGTAAAAACCTTCAGGATATAGTCAGGAATAAAAATGTAAAGTGTGGTGTGTGTAAGTGCTACTGAAGTGGAGATTTATGGCTCAGTGTAGGAGGAAAAACTTTTGGCCTTTAAAAATCTGTATTGTAATTGAAATCTATTGACACAAATAGATAAAGTGCTATAAAAGAAACACTTAACAGCGTCTTTTGGATGCTTTCTTTCCACTAGTCTGAAAAAAAAAAACACTTAGCCCAAAATCTCAAACTTGACAGGTGCATGAAAAAACTGCTTTTGTCTCCTTTAAGACTGGTTTATGGTTCAGGGTCACATTTGTGCTCCACAGAAAACTAAGACAAATGCTGACAGACATGATCATATTAAACAGGCCATTTTATGATCTGTGTCCACGTTAAATCTTGCTCTCCGACCCACTGGCCTCTGTGCACAGAACAGTTTGTTTTGTTGCCATCTGAACACTTGCACTCAATCACCAGCTGTTCCCTGGGGTCCCGATAAGCTAAATTATTCAAGCAAAACTGGGGCAAACATTAGGCGCATTACACCCTGTTACAGGGAAAGCAGCAGAACAGACTGCGTGAGCAGAGAAGGAGATTTAGAAGTCAACTGCCATCAGAACTAGAGAGAGAATACTGTATGTTTGCTAGAGCTAAAGGAAACATGAATGGAGGAGATCAGCTCTCACCAGACTCAACTAGAGACACACTCACAGAGAAAGCCTTGATGTTCTGTGTTGCCATGGATACTGAGAATGACTGCAAATGGAACATGAAGAGAGTAGTCGGGTATGCGCTCTTCAGTTCAATCTCAGAGAGAGAGAGAGATTCTCATTCATGCCAAACACTTGATTCTGTTTTGAGGAGACACTGCAGGCAAAAACGCTGCTTTTTCATGCACCTGTTAAGTTTGAGATTTTGGTCTTTTTGGTTTTTCATAAAGTGTTTTTTCAGACTAGTGGAAGGAAAACATCCAAAAGACACTGTTAAGTGTTTCTTTTATAGCACTTTATCCATTTGTGTCAATAGATTTCAATTACAATGCATATTTTTGAAGGCTGAGTTTTTTTCTCCTCCACTGAGCCATAAATCTCCACTTCAGTAGCACTTACACACACCAAACTTTACATTTTTATTCATCCTGAAGGATATACATATACATATACATATATGATTTGCTTGATTATATACATTTTATTCCCCAAAAAATTGTAAAAAAAAAAAAAAAAAAAAAAAAATTGTAAAAAAAAAACATTTCCTGTCTGTTCTAGGTTTTTTTTTCTGAATTATTGCGTGACAAAATGAGATACCCAAAATTCCTTCTGCAAGTTTTGACTCTAATGTGCCAAAAAATCAACTAGAATTTTAAAACTGACCTCATCCAGTGTTTTTTCATACTAGAAATGTATGCAAATTAGCGCATATTATATTACACTGCAAAAATACTTTTCTTACTTAGATTTTTTTGTCTTGTTTCGTTTTCCGAAAAAACAAGCCAAATTTATTTCAAACAGAGCATAAGATTATTTTTCTTACCCTGCTGGCAGATTATTTTGCTTGTTTAAAGCAAAAACACACTTAATTTTGACTTGTTTTTTCTGAAAACAAGACTACACTGTAAAAAATTTGCTGTAGTTCTGCAGCTGGTTGCCAGTAAACAGCATAAATTTAAATCTACAGTAAGTTACTGGCAACCAGCTGCCAGTAATACTGTAATTTCTACAGATTTTGTTTACAGTGTAGAAAATCCTTCTTGATTTAAGAATTTTTTGATATTTTGTCTGGAAACAAGACAAAAAATCTAAGTAAGAAAAGCATTTTTTGCAGTGTAAATAATGTCTCATTTGCATATTTAAACTTAACATTTCAGAAAACTTGTCACACAAAAAAGTTTGCAATTATCAATGTAATCAATCAACTGGGTAAGCAAGGTGAAAACTATGAGTAAATTTTTTTTACCCTATTCACCTGCAGTGTCTCGGCTTAAAGCGGTCATCGGATGCCCATTTTTCACAAGTAATGAAATATACTTTGGTTAAAAATTCTCAATGGTCATGTAAAAAAAAACCCCACCATTTTACCTCGTCAAAATCAGCTCTGCAAAACTCAACTCTTTTTAAGACATAGCGCCTTTAAATGCAAATGAGCTCTGCTCGCCCCGCCCCTCTCTGGGATTATGAGATGTATTGTTTACTTTAGCCGCGTTTAGCGGTGAAACTTGCCAACAAGCACATTATTAAGAAAGACCATTTGCAAAGATGCATAAAAAAAACCTTTATCCTCACTTCTGCTGTGGGTGAAGCTGCATCAGGAACGATTTGCACGAACACAGAGGCATATGTAGATTGGGATTGGCACTTTCCTTTTAAAAACTAAAGTAACGTTTTTCTCCGCATCATCAGTAATGACGACTGCTATGTTTATTGCAACATCCAACAACAGAACTCCTCAATCGCTCAATCTGAGACATTTTTGTCTGCACCTGAGTCACACAATGGCGATGTGAGGTGAGGGCGGGGCTAAGGTAAGGCGCTCATGTCAATCAACTATCGTGGGAGGGGCCTCTGTCTTTGTGTCGTCACACCCACAAGAAGCTGAGAATGAGCTGATTTTAAAAAGGGATATTTCTTTTAAAGATTAAAAAAATACCACTGTGTGGATTTGTATCATTGTAGGGTGGCTGTGTGCACAAACTGCCAACACATTAATGTTCAAACAACATGGAAAAGTGAGTTTTGCATCCGATGAGCCCTTTAAGCAGTGATAGACATGAGAGAAGCTCCACTGAATGCAACATGAAACTATTCCTGTCCGCTTATACAGACGTCTTCCAGCGGGCAGAGAGTCAAACGCAATGGAAACTCAGAGGCGGAGAGCTGGAGGATGTAGAGGCACCACAGTTTACCTTTGAGTCCCTGTCTGTCTGAAGCGAGTCGTAAATCACAGAGACGGAGGGCGAGCGCTGGAGTGCTAAAGGTTGGATTGACTTTGTAAGCAGATATAAATCAGAGAGTTGTGAAGCAGAAGTGCCTCATAAAAACCAGAGCTCTGGAGTGAAAGACCAAACATGGTAAGCATCACAGTCATTTAGACTGTACTGTATCCAGCACCATCCTCCTTCATCAACCTGAACCAGAAACACTTCACACTGGATATCATCTACAAATAGCTTTAAAAGAATACTCATGAATGGACAATGATTGCAGAATGTGGTGTTTGGCTGAACATAAAGTGGTCAATGTTATAGTGGTAATGGTGTTTGTCTTTCAAGCTTTGGCCTGATACACTTTCTCTGTGAAAAGGCCTGAAAGCAATTGTGACCCTGGATGACAAAACCAGTCATATGGTAATTTTATAAAAAACAGAATAAATAAGCTTACCATTGATGTATGGTTTGTTAGGATAGGACAATATTTGGCAGAGATACAACTATGCTGCAAAAAATGCTTTCCTATCTTAGATTTTTTGTCTTGTTTCCAGCCAAAATATCTAAAAATTCTTAAATCAAGAAGGATTTTCTAGACGAGTCAAACAAGCAAAATAATCTGGCAATGGGGTAAGCAAAAAAATCTTATTTCAAACGGAAAACAGGATAATTTTTCTTACCCCATTGGCAGATTATTTTGCTTTTTCTAAGCAAAAACTCTTAATTTTGACTTCTTTTTTTCCTGAAAACTAATTTAAATAATTTTTACTCATCTAGAAAATCCTTCTTAATTTAAGAATTTTTAGATATTCTGGCTGGAAACAAGACAAAAAAAAAACTAAGTAAGAAAAGCATTTTTTGCAGTGTTCAAGTTCCAATGTTTACACTGCAAAAAACGGCTATATATCTATTTTTTGTATTGTTTCTAGTCAAAATATCTGAAAATTCTTGAATTAAGACGCATTTACTAGATAAGCGAAATGAAAGAAGATATTTATTCATGTTTTAATTTAGTACACTGCAAAAAAATGCTTTTCTTACTTAGATTTTTTGTCTTGTTTTCAGCCAAAATATCTAAAAATTTTAAATCAAGAAGGATTTTCTAGACAAGTAAAAATTATTGTCTTGTTTTCAGAAAAAAACAAGTCAAAATTAAGTGTGTTTTTGCTTGAAACAAGCAAAATTATCTGCCAATGGGGTAAAAAATATATATTTTTAAAACAAGAGTATTTGACCCCAGTGGCAGATAATTTACTTGTTTTAAGCAAAATGCATGTAGTTTAGTTTTTTTCCCTGAAAACAAGATTAAAAATCTTCTGTCTTTTTGCTCATCTAGTAAATGCATCTAAATTTAAGTGATATTTTGACTAAAAACAAGACAAATATACTAAAAAAGACAAGCCTTTTTTTGCAGTGCATCACTCTGAATTCTTGCACTGAATGTTTATTTTGGTGTTAAATGAAAAGATAATGCCTCTAGCTGGATGTGTTCAAACACTGGTTTGTGTTCTGGTGCTCTTGTGAATCGCAGAACTCTTGTCAGGTTCTCCACAGGAAGTGAGGTCAAAGGTTAAGATGATTGCCACAGATCTGGCAGCTCCCAGCATGCACTGAGATCAGTGTGTGTGTGTGTGTGTGTGTGTGTGTGTGTGTGTGTGTGTGTGTGTGTGTGTGTGTGTGTGTGTGTGTGTGTGTGTGTGTGTGTGTGTGTGTGTGTGTTGAGATGAGTCCGGTGAGCACAGACCTTTGACCTCACAGATGGCATACAGAGATTCGATCTGAGCGCTGGCTCTTTTAAAGGTTAAGCGCATCATTTGTCAGTGCAATCAATGGCTTCCTCAAATACAGATTACATCCACAGAGAAACATCTATTAACAATATTAAAATTTAAAAACAAATCAATATTATTATTTTGAAACCTTTAAAAATTAATCTTAAGAGATATTTGCTTCTGTATAAGAAACAAGTCAGTGTGATTTTAGCTTTTGTTACAATCTTGTGTAAAATCAGCTGAATTTATTGTGAAGAAATACACTACCCATAATCCAGAGGAGAGATCCACCAATCAGAGAAGTGGCTGTTACTATGTAAACAGGAACAAAGGCACATGCAGTGAGAGAAAGAAATTATTATTATTATTTATTAAATATAAATTAGCCAAGACTTGACAGCAAAAAGACATGTGAGGAACCAGCTAAAGATGGAAGTTTGTACAATTAGACTAAAAGACCAACTTGATTAAAAACTCTAAACTATCAATCCGATGACAGAAGGCATACTACAAAAAATGATTTTCTTCCTTAGTATTTTTGTTTTGTTTTGTTAGTATAAATATCTAAAAATTCTTATATCAGGATGCATTTACTTGACATTTAAAATGGCTTAATATATTATGTTTGGTTTTCTGAAAAAAAAAGTTAGTTTTTGTTTAAAAAAAGCTAAAATATCTGCCAATGGGATAAGAAAAATCATCTTTTTAAATAAATTTTCTTGCCCCAAAGGCAGATATTTTAGTTTGTTTTAAGCAAGAACTAACAAAATTTTTATATTTTTTTTTCAGAAAACAAGATATGATATCTTAAGTCATTTTACTTGTCCAGTAAATGCATCATGATTCAAGAACTTTTAGACATTTATACTAGAAAACAAGACAAAAATACAAAGGAAGGAAATAATTTTTTGCAGTGCATGAGTAGATTGTATGAATCAGGTTTAACAGCAAAGTTTGATTATGTTGATCATTTAGGGGACTCTGATATGCCTTTCAGATATGTGACCCTGGACCACAAAACCAGTCATAATGGTCAATAAAAAAATAAAAAAAAATCAATGAATAAGCTTTCCGTTGATGTATGGTTTGTAGGATCAGACAGTATTTGGTTGAGAAAATTTGCAATCTGAGGGTGCAAAAAATCTAAATATTGAGAAAATCACCCTAAAGTTGCTCAAATGAAGTTCTCAGCAATGCATATTACTAATCAAAACATAAGTTTTGAAATATTTACAGTAGCAAATGTACAAATTATCTTCATGGAACATGATCTTCACTTAATATCCTAATGATTTTTGGCATAAAAGAAAAATGTATCATTTTGACCCATACCATGTATTGTTGGTTATTGCTACAAATATACCTGTGCTACTTAAGACTGGTTTTGTAGTCCACGATTACATATGATATACACTGCTTATGATATAAAATGCTTTTCTTAGATTTTTTTTGTATTGTTTCCAGTCAGAATATGAATTCACAAATTATTTTCTAGACAAGTAAATTTTATTTTCTTGTTTTCAGAAAGCAAGAAAGAAAGAGCAAGCAAAATAATCTGCCAACGGGGTAAGAAAAAAAAATCTTATTTCACACAGAAAACAAGATTGTTTTTCTTACCCCATTGGCAGATTATTTTGCTTGTTTCAAGCAAAAACACTTTATTTTGACTTGTTTTTTTCTGAAAACAAGACAATAATTATTACTCGTCTAGAAAATCCTTCTTGATTTAAGAATTTTTAGATACTTTGGCTGGAAACAAGATAAAAAATCTAAGTAAGAAAAGCATTTTTTTGCAGTGCAGACTTTCTAGTGTTAATAGCCACACCTTTGTTTACTAAATCAGCACATAATACAGCAGCCAAGCCCAAATAAAAGTGATCAAACAAGCAATATATAACAGTACGAACACAGACTACTCTCCATCAGACTGATCAGAAATGATCTCCCTCGTGTCACAGCTGGTCACCAGTCGTCCAGCACAGTTCGGACACAGAGAGGACAGGTATACACACAGGTGACCAGAGGAAACGAAGACCTGAGCTGATCAGCAGCTCCACCTCTGACCCCAATGTCTGCTGAACACAACTCCACAGTCTGACAGCAGGCTAAACTCTGTCTGATGAATGTGTAACCCGCTGACATTTAGACCAGCTGCTGTGTTCGCCATGAATAATACTGATGAAACTGATGACAAAAGCACATGATCAGCCAGCGCTGGACAGTGACTGTGCAGAAAAAGCCGCATTATGCACACAGCAGCTACATTCATCAAGTTGGAGCTGATGTCAAAGCACTATTTAAATAGTAAAACATGTCATTAAATCTGGCTGGTCTCTTACTTTCTTTTTGATTGGTTACATAATCATTTCTGATTTATCAGTTGGTTTCAGTGTTACTTTTAATAAAAAGTTACTCCCAAAAAAAGTAGCTAATTACGTTACGTAGTTACTTTTTATGGGAAGTAATGCGCTACGTTACTTTTGCGTTACTTTTTAAATCTGGGCAGGGCTTGCTTGTTTGATTTTTAAAATAAAAAGTAGTATTTTTGTCAAATGTAAAAGCCTTTTCACACCAAAAGCCTCAGGCTTAGAGAAAAGTAAATTGACGTCTGTACAGTAGACCGCAGAAGACCTCTTCAGCAATAAAAAAAAAGGAAAATAAATGTTAGATTATTTCGATTTTTGGATCATCGAAGGTCGGCAGCAAAGACATCGGTTCATAAAATGGGATTAAATACATAAAGGATGTTTGTATTATTGAACATTTCGCAGAAAAAAATCTTATTACAAACAGATAGCAAGATTATTTTTCTTACCCCATTGGCAGATTATTTAGCTTGCTTCAAGCAAAAACTCAATTTTGACTTGTTTTTTTTTTACAATCATTTTTACTCATCATCCTTCTTGTTTTAAGAATTATTAGATATTTTGGCTGGAAACAAGACAAGAAATCTAAGTAAGAAAAGCATTTTTGCAGTGAAAACTCTCTGGTCTAATAATGTCAGCTGAGAGGAATCACTGACATCTCTATCTCTGCATCAGCTGTATGCAGGTGAACCCAGCTCATCCTCACACTGAAACACACGCGGGTCAGCGGAGTGACCATGGTAACCAGCTCACTTGTGCTTCAGGAACAGAGCATGATTCTCTTCCTCACATACTGTAGGGAGATTTATACATATCAACACTAGACATAATGTGCATTTGCATTTGCTCTAAAAACAAGGGTTCTTTATGAGCATCAGTGCTTCCATGAAGAATCTTGAACGTCCAAGGGAACTTTTAAATGCAGAAAAGGTTCTTTAGATTGTCAAAATGTTCTTCAAAATGGCTCCTTTAAGAACTGTTCACTGAAAGATTCTTTGGGGAACCAAAAATGATTCTTCTATGGCATCACTGCAAAAACAATTTTTTTTAGAGTGTTTTTATGAAGATACAGCATACACTGCAAAAAATGCTTTTCTAGCTTAGATTTTGTCTCTTGTTTCCAGCCAAAATATCTACAAACTCTTAAATCAAGAAGGATTTTCTAGACAAGTAAAAATTATCATCTTGTTTTCAGAAAAACAAGTCAAAATTAAGTGCATTTTTGCTTGAAACAAGCAAAATAATCTGCCAATGGGGTAAGAAAAATATTCTTGTTTTCTGTTTGAAATAAGATTTTTTTTTTCTTACCCCACTGGCAGATTATTTTGCTCGTTCTAAGCAAAAACTCACTTAATTTTGACTTGTTTTTTCTGAAAACATGAAATGTTTTTTTACTTGTCTAGAAAATCCTTCTTGATTTAAGAGTTTGTAGATATTTTGGCTGGAAACAAGACACAAAATCTAAGCTAGAAAAGCATTTTTTTGCAGTGTAAAAATGTAGTTCAATGCTGTTACGATTCACTGAAAAAGACAGTTCAACGTGCTTACAGAAATTATGTGATGATAACAATATGATGATGGGTCAAAATTATACCTTTTTTAATGCCAAAAATCATTAGGATATTAGTTAAAGATCATGCTCCATGAATATATTTTGTACATTTCCTACCATAAATGTATCAAAACTTAATTTTGATTGGTAACATGCATTGCCAAGAACTTTATTTGATCAACTTTAAAGGCAATTTTTTTCAATATTTAGATTTTTTTGCACCCTCAGATTGCAGATTTTCAAATAGTTGCATCTCGGCCAAATATTGTCCTCTCCTAACAAACCATACAGCAATGGAAAATGATTTATTCAGCTTTCAGATGGTGTATACTTCACCCTTTTGACTGGTTTAGATTTTTCTTTTTTATCCAGTAAAATCTTAACTGAAGTAAGTAAATGTAAGAATAACTAATATTTAAAGATGAACACTCACTGGATTGAAGCAGCTTGGCTTTACGTGATTCTCCCAGAATCATTTTGTTAAAACTCTTTTCTCAGATTTTGAGTCTCAAATCTGATCATCAGGATCTTTTAAGGGACATTTGTTTGCAGAAGCTTTACTTTCACTGTTCATGATCTTCTCAAGCCTAAACATCTCACATCTTTTGAGAAATGTTTATTTGTTCATCATTGGATTGCATTGCATTACATGTTTGGATCATTTTAATCTCATTTTACTAAGACACATTATTGGAGATATGGAGTGCTGACTAATATTTAGATCGTTTTATGTCAGTGCTGTTATAATTAATATATTTTGTACACTTTCTTACTTAGACTTTTTTGTCTTGTTTCCAGCCAAAATATCTAAAAATTCTTGAATCAGGAAGGATTTTTTAGACGAGTAAAACTTATTGTCTTGTTATTAGTAAAAACAAGTCAAAATGAAGTGAGTTTTTGCTTAAACCAAGCTAAATAATCTGCCAATGAGGTAAGAAAAATAATCTTGTTTCAAGCAGACAACTAGATTATTTTTCTTACCCCATTGGCAGATTATTTTGCTAGAAAATCCTTCCTGATTCAAGAACTTTTCGATATTTTGGCTGGAAGCAAGACAAAAAAATCTAAGTAAGAAAAGCATTTTTTGCAGTGATGGAGGTTTGAAGTACATTTTTTGAGAAGTTGGCTACTTTATGTCACGCAACTAAAAACAATAACTGTTGAACATTGATTTCTGTTGACTGATTTTCTTCTGGAAGTATAGTATTGTGAAGTGTGAGCAGATCAGAAGCGTCATGACTAAGCGTTCAACACCTCATGAACATGACAGAAAGCAGAAACTGTAAATTAATTATCCAGCAAGTCCAAACGCACGTTGAGTGCTCGACTGCACTTTCTGCATAAAACATGAAGCTATAAAGACGTGATCTTAACTTCTGATCCTTTTAACACTTCTGATTGACTGAGTAAAGGTTGAGCTCTCCATTATGGCTTATGTAAGCGCGGCTGTAATTGCTTTCGGGGATTCAGTGATGTGAGAGCATCAGAAACATCTCTGAGCGCCCACAAGCTCTCCACGCTTCAGTCACGCTCCGATTCCTCCAGCATTCGCTTCTGACACACCTGAGAACAACAGTGGCCATCTAACTTTTTTTTTTACTTTGACATCAGTTTTGATTGCTTCTATTGTCCTCATTTGCAAGTTGCTTCGGATGAAAGTGTCTGCTAAAGGACTAAATGTAAACTGTGTTGCGTGTTTATACAGCAGTAACTGATTATGTAATGCTGATTACAGCAACCGTTGATTCTGAACAAAAATATTTCACACCTGGAAGAGTAAGTCATTGTTTTTATGTTTATTAATGTTTGTTCAAGTAATGCAGGGATTTCCAAACACTTGTGTCAGCCAGACCCCTTAAAATAAAATATTTACTTGAAATATTCTAGTTTATGTTTCAATAATTTAACAACACATTTACATGTTCACAGTTCTCTGATGTCGGTTTATGGTCAAATTGTCAAGCAGGTAAACAAACTCAATATTATTAGTGCTCAAGCATTTTATTTTCATTGCTTTTGTTTTGAAATGAATTTAATTTGACATTTTTATCATTAGCTTTTCATCCACTCACAAACCCACTGCAGCTTTTACATTAACCCTGGTGTAATGTCATGTTTAATGCATTTTTACCACATTAATATCAAATAATGGAATTTTATTTCTCTTTCAATGGCACGTTTAAAGTGTTATATAAAAAGTAATCTAAAAGTAGTCCGAATGCATTAGCTAAAATGAGTAACCTAGATTACTCTCTCTCTCTATTTTTAAGATTTTTAATGTTTTTAAAGAAGTCTCTTCTGCTCACCAAACTTTGTTTTTGCTGATCTAAAATGCAGCAAAAACTGTAAAATTTTTAAATATTTTTTACTATTTAAAATAACTCATTTCAATTCGAATATGTATTAAAATGTAATTTATTTCTGTGATTTCAAAGCTGATTTTTTAGCATCATTACACAAGTCGCATTATCCTTCAGAAATCATTCTATGCTGATTTGCAGCTTAAAAACATTTATTATTATGTTGAAACAAAATTACTACTTTTTAACTATTGAAAGCATCCAATACTTCTATAATTTCTTTCCTTATATATGTATATACTGACTTTTTTATCTCAGATAAATGCTGATCTTTTGATTCATCAAAGACTCTTAGGTTTACTCACCTGTTTTAAATATTGATAATAATAATAATGAAATGTTTTTTGAGGAGCAAATCAGTATATTAGAATGATTTCTGAAGCATCATGTGACACTGAAGACTGCAGTAATGATGCTGAAAATTCAGCTTTGATCACAGGAATAAATTACATTTTAAAATATATTCAAATAGAAAACAGTTATTTTAAATAGTAAAAATATTTTAAATTTTTACTGTTTTTGCTGTACTTTTAAATAAATACATGCAGGCTTGGTGAGCAGAAGAGACTTCTTTATAAACATTTTAAAATCTATATATGGCCAGCTCAAAGACAAAGATATGTTATCCTCACTGAAACACTATTTGCCATTTTAATCATGACATTGTCATCCTGGTATGTGTACATGGGTATGTCTTCCAACGTGGTTGTTTGAGAAATAAAAACTACACACAGCATCTGTTCGAGTTCAAAGAATTGTTGCCAAACATTCAACAACAACATGCCAGAAAAACAGAATCACTACAACAATGATTCAATCCTAGGCTCTTGATTGTTGGCTTATTTAACTCCAAAAGCCACTTTAGTTTGTCCAGGCAGTGTGTATGCATTTCTGAGAAACAGAGCACATGTTCAGTTGTGACTAAAGTTAAAAATGATCTAAGATTCACAATAACAGCCTCTTTCAGTATTGTGTAACTGCCCTAAAAGAGAATTACGAGGAGCGTTTCTGTGATTTTCCTGGAAGAAATGAATGTTTGTTGACAGAACAGGAGAGAGCTTTTCTCTGACATTGATTCTTCTCACTTAAGCAGCCTCTCGTGAATCTAAAACAGAATCGATATCTAATTCTCGGGCAGACGAGCTTCTGCCGGTCAAATCAGAAATGATACTCGAGTCAGACTGTCTGCAAATACTCGATACTAGTCATAGTCAACCCATATGAGCCAACCAATAACCCCAATACTGTCCTGCTCACACATCTTTCTGAACATACACAACTCAAACAGTCACATAATAGTGTTTCTGAATAAAGTCTCTTTTGCTCACCAAGGCTTCATTAAGGAGAGGCAAAAATAAATCTTTTCATGCACCTGTCAAGCTTGTGATTTTGACCTTTTTGGTTTTTCATTGTGTTTTTCAGACTAGTGGAAAGAAAACACCCAGAAGACACTGTTAAGTGTTTCTTTTTATAGCACTTTATCGATTTGTGTCAATAGATTTCAATTACAAAAATGAGTTTTTCTCCTACACTGAGCCATGAATCTCCACTTCAGTAGCACTTACACACACCACACTTTACATTTTTATTCCTGTCTATATCCTGAATACAGAGGGATTTGTTCATATATAACTTGTTTGATTTTATATATTTTATTGCCCCCAAAATTGTACATCAAATATATCATTTTCTGCCTATTTTAAGTATTTTCTGAATTATGGAGTGACAAATTGAGACACCCAAAATCTCCTCTGTAAAACATATAATATAAAACATATAACATATCTTCTCTGTAAAAAAAATTGAACAAGAATTTTGAAACTGACTTTATCCAGTGTTTAGATTTTTGTACTAGAAATGCATGCAAACTAGTGCATATTTCACTAAATAATGCACATTTGCATATTAAAACCTAACATTTTAGAAAATACAATGTTTGCAATTATCAATGTAATCAATCAATGCAAGTAAGGAGATAACTATTGGTTATTTTTTACCCTATTCACCTGCTGTGTCTCACCTTCATTTGATCAAAAACACAGTAAAAGAGTTTAAAATAGCCGTTTTCTGTATGAATATCTGTTAAAGTGTGTAAAATGAAATCATTACTCTAGTCTTCAGTGTCACATGATTCTTCAGAAATCATTCTAATATTCTGATTTGCTGCTCAAGAAACATTTTTCGATTATTATCAATGTTGAAAACAGTTATCAATATTTTGTGAAAATAGGACGAAATATTAGGCTTGTATGAGGCTCTTTTTACAACTAGAAGGTTAATATTGGTTTTCACTTGCAACAAAACAACGAATTAGCCGTGCATTTATATGGAAATATGCTTTAGGAGCTATCCATCCTCGCATTCGGAGATGGACACTTCTTGACTGGCAAGACGGCCGCGAGCGGAAACTCAAACAGTGAAAGTGAGTTGTTCAAAACCTTTCTTTTTAGTAAACTCTGTGTACACAAACAATGTTTTCAATGCTGGAGTTCATGTGTAGAGACCCAGGCCATACTTCCAGCAAAGTTTCATGGTGTGTCGAGTCTTCTTAGTGTTGTAAAAATATCGTTTTTGATGCGCTCAAAGTTATGCCCCTAGTTCTCCCATTCACCGGCCATTGACCACAAAACGAAATCACAGTCAATCTCAAAAGCGGCTCGTTTGTCGTAATTATGCTTTTAGATATAAGTTTGTCTCGTTTACAGTAAAAAAAAAAAAAAAAACAGCCCAGGTTGCATTTTGGCAATAGTTATCCTTTAATGCATTTTTCTGACATAAATATCAAATAATGGAATTTTCTTTCTCTTAGCTTTTTTTATATATCAATATGGTACATTTAATGGCAATTTTTAAAGAGTTATGTGAAAAGTAATCTAATAAAAGTAGTCCAAATACATTACCTAAAACAAGTAACCTAGATTACTCTCTCTCTCTCTCTCTCTCTCTACATATATATATATATATATATATATATATACACACACCAGTCAAATGTTTTTAAAGTCTCTTTTGCTCATCAAGCCTGTATTTATTTGATCTGAAGCACAGCAGAAACAGGTAAATTTAGAAATATTTTTACTATTTAAAATAAATAACTTCTATTTGAATATATTTTAAAATGTAATTTATTCCTGTGATTTCAAAGCTAAATTTTTAGCATCATTACTCCAGTCACATGATCCTTCAGAAATCTTTCTCATATTCTGATTTGCTGCTCAGAAACATTTATGTTGTTGTTGGTTTTTTTCAGATTTATTTGAAGAATAGAGTTTAGAAGAACAGCATTTATCTGAAATGCATTATAAATGTCTTTAATATTACTTTTTACTATTATAAGTATTTTAAAAAAATCAATCGTTTAAACATTAACACACATATTTTATCACTTCTAACAGACAAAAAAACAGGCGCACATTAGGTTAACATGATTTGTCTTTATTACACGTGAAAAAAATTAAATGTGCCTCAATGCAAAAAGGCAAAAACAGGAAGCTGCTCTATCAAAGTGTGGGCTGAAAGCTTTAGAAAAAAGTCTTGATAATAAACACAACACCCCATCAGGTTCATTCCTCCATGAAAATATTTCTACTAGTTTTCAAAGGGAATTAAAGCCCGATTTAGTGCCGCACGTAAAACACACGTCGTGTCACATGATCTTCATTCGGTGTGAGCAGAGGCACTGAATCACATCATCTGTGCACATCTTCCCATCAGCAGTCATGAGGTCCGGTGCGGTCAGCAGCTGTGTGTCCAGCGGGGCCGCAGACACTCACTGGGACACAGACAGAGGAATATTAGAGGGTCCGGCTCCGCTCTGGGCCGCGGGGGACGAGACGCTGGAGGACTGAGGGACGGAGGTCGCTGTGGACGCAGATGCTGCCGCCGCCGGCTCCGTCTTACTGCTGTGAGTGATGAAGCGCAGACGCAGACGCATAGCGGGCCTCAGAGAACAGATGATCCTCTCCACCTACAGACACAACACAGATTCAAACCACCTGCTCATACTACGCTCCACATACTTCAGATATCTACATCCTGCATACTGTACAATATATAAAGTACATGTTTAGATCCTGCACAGTTTACTACTTTTCCAACCATCTGGCGGAGAAAGAAAGTGGAGATGGCTTTCACATGGCTTTCACACCAAATAATAACATTGCATTTTTATGTTTAATATTAATTTTTAATGAGCTGAAAAAAATGCACATCACACCTCTCTTTATCAATTTGCACTGGCTACCAAAAATTCAAGGTATTAATGTTTGCCTACAAAACCACCACTGAATTTAACCACCTAAATTCATTACTTCAAACTTATGTGCCTCTAGAAGATTGCGTTCTGCAAGTGAACGGCGCATTATTGTGGCATCCCAAAAAGGTACAAAATCACTTTCACAGACTTTCACATTAAATGTACCCTTCTGGTGGAATGTCCTTTACTTGATCAAAATTACAGTAAACTGTTAAAAGTTATTACAATTTAAAATAAAATTCAAACATATATTGTTAATGTAATTTATTCGTGTGATCAAAGCTGAATTGCCAGCATCATTACTCCAGTCTTCAGCGTCACATGATTCTTCACAAATTATTTTAATAATAGAATGACTGCATTTATTTGATTCAAAGTGCAGCACAAAATGTTTAAATATTTTTGCTATTTAAAATAACTTTTCTATTTGAATATACTTTAAAATGTAATTTATTCCTGTGATTTTAAGCTGTTTTCAGTGTCACATGATGCTTCAGAAATCACTCTAATATGCTGCTCAAGAAACATTTCTGATTATCATCAATGTTGAAAACAGATGTGCTGCACAATATTTTTGTGGGGCCCGTCATGCATTTTATTTTTCAGGATTCACAGATTATAGGAAAGTCCAAAAGAACAGCATTTATTTGATCATCATAAATGACTTTACTGTCTCTTTTAAATTCCTTACTAAATAAAGATATTAATTTATTTCACTACCAGTCAAATGTTTTTTAATGTTTTTAAAATAAGTCTGTTCTGCTCACCAAGCCTGCATTTATTTGATTCAAACTACAGCACAAAATGTTGAAATATTTTTTATATTTAAAATAACTTTTCTATTTGAATATATTCTAAAATGCCATTTATTTTTGTGATTTCAAAGCTGCATTTTCAGCATCATTACTGCAGTCTTCAGTGTCACATGATGCTTCAGAAATCATTCTAATATACTGATTTGCTGCTTAAACATTTCTGATTATCATCAATGTTGAGAGCAGATGTGCTGCACAATGTTTTTCTGGAAACCGTCATGCATTTTATTTTTCAGGATTCACAGGTGAATAGAAAGTCCAAAAGAACAGCACTTACTTGAATAAGAAATTTTCAGTAAGATCATAAATGACTGTACAGTCTCATTTGAATTCCTTACCAAATAAAAATATGAATTTCTATTAAAAAAAAAAACTTTTAAACATTAATGTATACACTACCAGTCAAAATGATTTAAACAGTAAGAGTTTTAATGCACTTTATTTTTAAAGAAGTCTGTTCTGCTCACCAAGCCTGCATTTATTTGATCCCAAGTACAGCACAATTTTTTTATATATATTTTTACTATTTAAAATGACTCATTTCTATTTGAATTTTTTTACATCATTACTACAGTCATGTGATCCTTCAGAAAACATTCTAATATTCTGCTCAAAAATAATTTATTAGTATTATATTGAAAACAGCAGAGTAGATTTTTTTCAGGTTTCTTTGATGAATATAAAGTTTAAAAAAACAGCATTTATCTAAAATAGAAATCTTTCGTAACATTATAAATGTGTTTGTCATCACGTTCAATAAATTTTAAGCATCCTTGCTGAATCATCAAAGAGTTATATTATAATATTTTAAAATGTAACTGTTTTTGCTCTGCTTTGAATCAAATGAATGCAGATTTGCTGAGCAGAAGAGACTTCATTAAAAACATTCAAAATCTAACAGTTCAAAAACAAACTTCTAGTGTTTATTCGATCATTTATGATGTAGTTTCAGATACCAGCTCTAAAGTTGCTTGCCAAATCTGTAGTTTTTAACACTTTATGTACACTAATCTAACACATCTAATTGAATTTCCAATGTAAATAATAAATCATCCAGGAACCTTTTGGATACTCATTTCAACATGACTGGAGACACAATAATTCTATTTCTAATACTATTTAAGATAGAAAGCATGTGAATCTGGATGCCTATTTAGTTCAGAAGGCGTCTGAAGGTCTCAAAATCCTGGTGTGATGGAGAGGACGCTGTAGTTGAGATGATCAGACAAAAGCACAGTGGAGAATGAGCTTTATTTCCTGTGACTGCTGATACTGAGCTGATATATAGGTGACCTTTCCTGTTCTTCCCCGAGGGAGAAGCACTCAAACAGCGATTTCACCAGGGACTCGACCTCCTGCGACTGCAGACTCACAAACACCCTCATCTGAATAACAGACGCCAACGTGAGACGCCCTCTGAATGCAAACCAGAGCCGTCAGCACACGACTCAAACACCAGACTGACAGCCAAAGACTTGATCTTCTTTATGCTGCTCTGATGCACTCCATTACACAGCAATTTCCATGTTTTAAGTTGAGTTTTAAAAAGATACTCTTTCCTCACAACCAATTTGTGCTTGTCAATGAGACGCCAACTATGGAGTTATTTATGTGCCAAAATTAAACAAACAAAACAGCATTTTGCAAACAAACACAATCTGCTTTGCAAAGAAAAAAATCGACTTTCAAATAAACAAAAAGTACTCAAAGTTGCTCCATTGCATTTGTGAGAAAATCTGTCTGCACAAGTGTGAGAAAGCCAAGTTTTCCTCACAAAAAATATATATATTTGCAACACACAATGCATATATTTGTTATACCTCTGCATTTTCTCTCAAATTGACTTGTGTTTGTGCATAGTACTTTTTGTTTATTTGAAAGTCTATTTTTCCTTTGCAAATCAGATTTATTTTGGGTTTATTTGCAAAATGCTGTTATTTGTTTGTTTAATTTTGGCACATAAATAACAACCATCAAAGAACACAGGCTTTACAGCCCACAGAAACTGAACATGGACTCCAGCTTGATGTTTCAGTTTTAACAGTGAAAGAGTGGGATGCAAAAAGCAGATTAACAATATCTGACAGCTGTTTCACAACAGATATGCAAGTAATATCCAGTGATGAAATTGATTCAAGTTTGTCAATTTTTTTTCTATTTTGAAAACAGTATTATTTACATAATTCATGATAGAATGTAACAAGACAAGGAGGTTTAACAGATATTTTAGACATAAGTGTGCATTTTTTAAAACAAATATTATTTGTAAATAGTTCAAAAGCATCACTTTACAAAAGATTCTAGTTCTTTTACTATTATTTTACTTTGAATTATTTCATATTTCAATAATTTTTTTTTCTTTGTTCCTTTAAATCCTGTATTTTTTCAATTCCTTTAAATAAAAGGGCCATCACAGGTTACACTATTTTAAGGTAACATTGTAAAAATGTAATTACATAAGCAATAAGTAATAATAATTAACTATATGCACTGTATTTACAATTTGGTTAGTGTTAGAGATTGATTTTGGGTTATTTGCTTTAAATTACGCATAATTTACTGTTACCACTATAGTATGTACATGTGACATGTAATGAACATTACGTTAAAATAAAGTGTCATCCCATTACATTTGTGACCAGTCACATCTTCAATGTTTAAGACACGCTTATGGCCGTGAATATAGATAAGAATGGCACTTGAGTGTGTGTGTTTGTTACCTGGTCTTTGACACTGTCTCCAGTAAACATGTATTTGATGTGGTACAGGAAGTCACAGATGGGGTCCATATAGGCCAGGTGTTTACTGTGCTGATCCACAGCCTGAAGCATCTCATAAAACGCCACTCCAATCTGAGAGAGAAGGAAACACACAGCAGTCAGCAAAGACTGTTCCTATAATGTAAATTAATTGTTAGTTACATAATTTGAGAGGGCAAATGACAGTCATACTGTGAAGATTTGACTTGTGAAAGTCCCTTTCAAGTCACTGGAACACATTAAAAGCGTGATCTGTACTCCCATCTAATGAATGGTGAAATACTAAAATCACAAACAAATGGCCAAACACATCCCATTTCTATAAGATTTTAAAGAAGCCATAAAACTTAGCATAAATGGTGTTATAAACGTTGTTTCTTGTGCAACAAGTATCTTCTACAATAATATTACAATTGCTCGTATAACTATGCACAAACTGACATTAAGTACTCTTAAAAACTTCTAAAAACACAGCAAATATCAGCTTGATTGCACATTTTGGACAGTACAATAAACAAGATAATATTGACATTATTATATACTGTCAAGTGACAAATATTATCAGTTTTCACCCTTTTTCAGGAAACAAAATCGATCCAAACAAAGGCCCAGCGGAACAGTTGTGTCTCTGAGCAACACTCTGGTGTTTTGTTAATAGATATTGACTATATAAAATACAGCTGAGTGAATGATTCAATGACTCACTCAAAAATACATTATCTTTCTATGTTCCTAAATGAATCAACCATTTAAATTAATCGGTTAAATTAATGATTCAATGACTTGTTCATAAAGACAGCGATTTGCGATGGTTTTAGCTTCATATATGTAAAAAAAAGATTTTATTTTCCCCATTGTTTCATAATTCTGTATTCAAAATGTTATTTTTTAAATTAAACTCACAGCATTACATGTATTTGCAATTGCAGTGTAAATGCATTCATGGTATCTTTGAGCAGTATAAACAGTCTTTGTCAAATTTGCACATCCTTCATGCAACGATAAAACACTATCCCACGCTTTCACAGACAAGACTTAAGCCTAGTCCTAGACTAAAATGTAGGTCTTCCTTTACCACAAAAGGAAAAAAAAAGTGAATGGAAGAGACAAAGAAAAAATTAGGAATAACTGTTGGTAAAAAATATTTGTCTTCAAAGGAAAAATTCATTTGCATAATTGTATTAAATGTGCTTTTTTAAATTGAAAGACATTATAAAGTATATAAAAAATGCACAAACTGATTGAAAAATATATCAGTGCCTTCATTGTGTCTCAAAATGCACGTTTAGAAAAATTACTTAAATGTCTGAAATGAACTTTGACCTACTGCTGGCTTAGTCTAAGCCCAGTCTGTGAAACTGGGCCACTATATTTTAGGTTGGCCTAGTTATAAAAAAAAAAAAAAAAAAAAAAAAAAAAAACCCACTTACTAAGTGCTCCAATTTCTCTCATTCATACTGATACCAGTGGTCCATCTCAGCTATATACAGTCTCTGAGATTAATTACATTGCTAACTGGTTACAGCAAGAGTGGTAGAGGAGCACAAGCGTGATCCGAGGAACATTCATGAGTTTGGGTCTTCACTGGAGTAGGGTTTTAAAAAAAATGAGATGAGAAGCATTACGAAATTCTGCACTGGTGAAACCAGCAACAGATCTGATCCAGACGTGTTTACCAATTGCAGCTCTTCCAGACAGAGTGTTCAGTGATTGACAGAGAGCATAAGAAGCTTGAGGGTTTCTGGGTAAAAGTGCAGTGGTTGGGGTCAGTGTGTAGAGAGCACTTTCATTAGCTGGACCGCTTCAAACAGCCCCAGAGGAACTCAGCATGAACCACTCGCCTTGCTGAAGCACTTTCTAAATGTGTGTGTGTGTGTGTGTGTGTGTGTGTGTGTGTGTGTGTGTGTGTGTGTGTGAGCTGCTTCTCTGTCCACTGCATATGTGTGGGACATTCAGAGGCTTGGATCTAATCAAGTCAACTCCCTCTCCCATGAGGCTTTGCTTTGAAGAGTCAAGGTGAGTGTGACTGAAATGGACAGGTGTGTGTGTGTGTGTGTGTGTGTGTGTGTGTGTGTGTGAGCTGCTTCTCTGTCCACTGCATATGTGTGGGACATTCAGAGGATTGGATCTAATCAAGTCAACTCCCTCTCCCATGAGGCTTTGCTTTGAAGAGTCAAGGTGAGTGTGACTGAAATGGACAGGTGTGTGTGTGTGTGTGTGACTGTACCTCCAGCATGCATCTGGTCCTCTCCTGCTGGAAGCGCTGCAGAAACGGCCCCACCAGGTGATACACGTACAGCAGCTGGAACTCTGTCTTCACGATGGGCTTCAGCACCTCTGAGAGGAACCTGATATAAACACACAAACATTAGATGAAAACCATGGTAAAATCACTGCAATTGGGCTCTGAAATTAAAATTCTTGGCCAAAGCTGAACAAAATTAAACACTGGGCTGTAGTTGATTGACTAATGGATGATTTCAGTCATCATACAGCAACCTTTCTCTCCTCATGAAGACATGCGATGCGCTTCTAAACAGTCTCTCGCTGTCGCTGCTTGGAATGATTTCTGCCTCTTTCTCAGACAGTTTTAAATGCTTCCACACTGAACACATGCTGCATTAGTGCACACCTCTCTTTGATTGCGTCACGTCATTGTTTGCTATAATTCAGCGTTTGTGCTTATTTATGAATCATTTTGGTTGCCAAACATTCACTACATCCCTTACTCTGCAATGCCAAAATAAAGTCAATAACCACATTTGTTAAAGGAGAAGTTCACGTCCAGAACAAAAATGTACAGATAATGTACTCACCCCCTTGATATGCAAGATGTTCATGTGTTTCTTTCTTCAGTTGTAAAGAATTTTTTTTTTTTAAGGAAAACATTTCAGTATTTCTTTCCATATAGTGGACTTCTATGGTGCCCCGAGTTTGAACTTCTAAAATGCAGTTTAAATGCAGCTTTAAAGGACTCTAAACGATCCCAGGCGAGGAAAATGAGACTTATCTAAGTTGAGGGAGAAAATAAGAAAATAAGATGGGAGTTTTATGACATACCCTAACTGTCTTGAACCGAGAAAAAAAAAAAAAAAAAAACAGTTCAGGCAGAGCAAGACAAGAGTGTTTGAGGTTAAAAAGTATATACATTGCAATAAAAACAAAACAAAACAAAACGACCATTTCTCTAGATAAGACCCTTCTTTCTCAGCTGGGATTGTTTAGAGTCCTTTGAAGCTGCGTTTAAACTGCATTTTGGAAGTTCAAATTCGGGGCACCATAGAAGTCCACTATATGGCGAGAAATCCTGAAAAGCTTTCCTCAAAAAACAATTTCTTACGACTAAAGAAAGAAAGACATGAGCAACTTGGATGACAAGGGGGTGAGTACATTATCTGTACATTTTTGTTCTTCTTTAACAAACTGTATTCAGACCTCACGATACTAATGGATGAAGAAATGTATCAGTTTCTGCTAAATAGAGAATGAGTCTGCAGCAGTGAGAGTGTGAGTGTTTTACTAGAGCTCTAAACACATCTGAGTAACAATAGGTGTTTAACAGCGGATGAAATCATCATCATGACTCAGAGACGCATCGATCTGCCCTGAACTCATCCAATCAGAGCTTTAAAACATTCATCGACTTGAAACCCAATAACCTTCTGTTATCGATCATGTCGAGACCGGAGCTTTATGAATCTGCTCACAGCTGAGGAGTGTGTCATTCTAGCTTAAATGAGTCTCTGTGTGAGCGAATAAATGACAATGTTCAGCAGATTGTGTTCACATGAGCGGACAGGGGGGTTAAGAGACGCACGCGGACAGAGGTTTGGGCGTTTCATCAGAATGTGCTGATATTCCCCCGTCGCTGCAGACGGACTGTGTCAGACGGCGTGAAGACAGACTGTTAACCGTGTCCTATCACAGCTCCTGCAGGAGCCGCCTGTCACTGAATGATCAGTGTGTGATTGCTCAAGCGTGCATGGCCACGATCCCAGACGTCACAGAGCTGTCAGCAGAGGACCAGCAGACTCTATTCACACAGACACATCAAAACAAACAGAGCATGTGACTGCTGCACGAGGACTGACGCCTCACAGAACAAACACACACAACCGTTCAGAAGTTTGGGCTCAGTATGACTGTTTTTTTTAACAAAATCAATACTTTTATTTAGCGAGCATGCATTAAATTGATCAGAAGTGACAGTAAAGACATTTATAACGTTACAAAAGATTTCTATTCCAAGTAAACGCTTTTCTTTGGAATTTTCTATTCATCTTTAAATCCTAAAAAAAATATGTTTCTACAGTAATATTGAACAGCACACCTGTTTTCAACATTGATAATAATAAAAAATGTTTCTTGAGCAGCAAATCAGCATATTAGAGTGATTTCTGAAGGATCATATGACACTGAATAATGAAGTAATAATTCAGCTTTGATCACAGCATTGAATTACATTTTAACACATAATAAGAAAACTGTTATTTTAAAAAGTAATAAGTTTTCACATTACCTTTTTTTTTTTTAACAAATTAATGCAGCCTTGGTAAGCAGAAGAGACTTCTTTCAGAAACTTCAAAGTTCAAACCAACCACAAAATATAGTGTAAACTACCTTTGTACTTTATCTTATGTACTTTGATAATGCCCAGCTACTGTGGTCAACTACACATACTACAACAAAAATATTACAACAAAACATTTTTTTTTAAATCCTGCTCTGCTTCCCGTTCTGCAACATTTCAGATATATTATAAAATCCATCTTTTTTTTCAAATCGTCCTGTCCAGCTTCACTCTGCTACAAAACTGGCCATTATTTAATTATACAACATATTACTGAAGTAAAACGTGTTGTGAACAACTAATGAAGAGTCAGTATATGCACAGGCGTCATTCTGTCATCGCTGACACACAGATGAATAACAGACTTGAGCACCGAAGCGTGTTCATAATGAAGAATACTGACTCTGTGGATGTATTGTGATGTGTTGAGGTGGGATGAAGAGCGTGTGGAGGCAGCAGGTGAACTGATCTCAGCTCATCACTGACTCATCCTCACACACACACACACACACACACACACACACACACACACACACACACACACACACACACACACACACACACACACACACACACACACACACACACACACACACACACACACACAAACAACTACTCACGAGTCACGACTCACTCAACCACAACATTTATTGATTTATCAGGGTATCTGCAGGGGTTTTAATCTAAGTTAAGGCCTTTTAAGATCTGCACCAAGTAAATAAATACAGTTTGTTCATTCACAACAAACCTACACAATCTTAAATCATGCATCTAAGATGATTTTGTCATTAAACAGGTTGTGGCACAGATTCAACAAAGATATATGTGACCCTGGACCACAAAACCAGTCATAAGGGTAATTTTTTTTAAAGATTAAATTTATACAGCACAAAAAACTGAATAAATAAGCTTTCCATTGATGTACGGTTTGTTAGGATAGGACAATATTTGGTCGAGATACAACTATTGAAAATCTGCAAAATAAATAAAATCTAAATATTGAGAAAATCAATTTAAAGTCGTCCAAATGAAGTTCTTAGCAATGCATATTACACATAAAAAATTAAGTTTTTATATATTTACGGCAGGAAATTTACAAAATATCTTCACAATCTTTACTGAATATCCTTATGATTTTTGGCATAAAAGAAAATCGATAATTCTGATGTAATGTATTATATAATGTATATAATTGTAATGTATATAATTGTATAACTATTACTACAAATAATATCTGTGCTACTTAAGACATATATGGGTAATTGCAAGTTTAAAAGACAAATAAGGGTGATTGCACATTATTCAATATGTGCTGAAATCAGTTTATGTACCAATATATCATTACGTACTAAGTAGAGGTCAAGCGGTATTGCTTATATGATAATAAAGCATTTAAAGAAAGATAGATTACAGACATTGTGCTGATACTAGCAAAATCATGATTTAATAAGGTTTATTGATCTTTCTTCGTGTGGTGGGGTGAAATTAAATACCACACACAGTTTATTGTGTAGGCAAAACACCAATGATAACCAGAAGAAAAAAAAAATTATGCATAATGCAGAACTTTTAATTATTAATAAGCCTGAAAAAAACCCACAACTCTTCTTTTGAAATGTCTCTGCTTTACTATTTCAAGCTGCTCATTCAAACAGATGAGGAAGATCAAATATGCATCTTACAACTATCTATAACATATCACTACACCATAAAGTAAACAATTCAGCAACAATTCATCTGAAACAGTGAGCCTGTAAAAAAACAGCACTATGTTTTTACTTTAAAACATACAGCACTCACATTTAGTTAAATCATAGGCCTTCAAAAATGAAGTTTAAATGAAAAGATAATTCAAATAAAGTTGTATCACGATTACTGCTTTCCTGTGCAAAATGTGACCCTTCTTGAAATTGTAATTAAGCCTTTTCTTAAACTATTTAAGGTATTCAAAAATTAAATTAGATTACACAGAATGTAGAGCAGAAATGTCTGTGCATCCTCGCTTTTAACAATAAAACAGTTTAATGGCTGCTAATAATTTATGGCCAATAAAGTCTCTTTGCACTTTTCACTTCCAGAACAACAATTTACAGACTTACAGTTTACAAAACAACCCCTTGACAGACAAAATGTTCATGTTTTCTTTCTGCAGCTTCAAAAGGCAGAAGAAAAATGATCCCAGCCGAGGAAGAAGCCAATTTATACACTTTTTAACCCCAAATGCTCGTCTTGTCTAGCTCCAACTTCAAAATCTTCTTTGCATGTTCACTTTGTAAACACTGGGTCTGTACTTCTGCAGCGATGTAAGATGATTTTGAAGTTGGAGGAGAAAATGAAAAGCTAGACAAGATGAGTATTTGAGGTTATAAAGTATATGTGACCCCGGACCACAAAACCAGTCATAAGGTAAATTTTTACAAAACTGAGATGTGTACATCATATGAAAGCTCAATAAATAAGCTTTCTATTGGTGTATGGTTTGTTAGGATAGGACAATATTTGGCCGAGATACATCTATTTGAAATTTGTAATCTGAGGATGCAAAAAAATCTAAATATTGAGAAAATCACCTTTAAAGTTCTCCAAATTAAGTTCTTAACAATGCATATTACTAATCAAAATTACATTTGGATATATTTATAGTAGGAATTTTACAAAAAATCTTCATGGAACATGATCTTTACTCAATTTCCTAATGATTTTTGGCATAAAAGAAAAATCAATAATTTTGACCCATACAATGTATTTTTGGCTATTGCTACAAATATACCCCAGCGACTTAAGACTGGTTTTGTGCTCCAGGGTCACAAATAAATTGTCATTTTTTCTTTTCTCTTTTTTTTTTTTTTAAAGAAAATAACCAATCGTTTCGCTAGATAAGACCCTTCTTCCTCGGCTGGGATTGTTTAGAGCCCTTTGAAGCTGCATTTAAACTGCATTTTGGAAGTTCAAACTCAGGGCACCATAGAAGTCCACTATATGGAGAGAAATCCTGAAATTTTTTCCTCAAAAAACAATTTTCTACGACTGAAGAAAGAAAGACATGAACATCTTGGGAGAAAAAAAAACGGGTGAGTACATCATCTGTAAGTTTTTGTTCTGAAAGTGAACATCTCCTTTAAGCACAAGGTGTTTTTAAGGTCTTACTTGGGTATGAGGGAGAGCTGTCCGATGCTGGAGTGATGCCAGACGGCGTGCGCCAGCGCCAGAATGTAGCTGCAGTGCATCTCTGAGTACGAGCGGTGACAGGCGGTGAAGTCCAGCAGCTGGAACGGATAGCCGACCCACTCCATCTCCGAACTCAGAACCGGACTGCTGATCACACTCACGATACGATCGTGCAGAACGATCCAGTACGGCTCCTGACAGAGAGAGATAGAAAGCAAAAATTAATTATATTCAGTTAAAAAGTGATGCTGTACAAGAGAAACAGCAGAGAGTTGGTAGTGTGCGCACAGGCAGAGCAGTGATGACCAGTCCGATAGCGTTCATCCATGCGGTGATGTTCTCCCGAGGAACCAGCGGCTGACTGCAAAACATTCATCATTCAACAGTGTTCGCAAGAGTGTAACACATAAGTATGACACAGCTCTCATAGGATCACAGGCACGAACTCTGACCTCTTGAGCACGACATTGAGCAGAGCGTTGCCCACGTCTTTCCCCGGCACAGCCAGAGCCATCAGCTCCACACAGGTGACGTGTAGCGCGTGAGCGGCCGGGTTTGGAAACTCATTGAACCTCCAGTCACAGTTGGGGAACGGCCCTGGAGATTTACCTGCCATGGGTGGAATGGTTAAGGAAGGGTTTCTCAACTCTTCTCAAGCCACATTCAACATGAGATAACATGCACTGAGTGCATTTTGACTGTGATGCTCTATGAGAATGAAAACGCTGGTGGATCATATGCTGCTCACATGTAAAACGACACAAAGAAGTGCCACATGCTTCAGTTTGATCATCAGACTCTCTCTCAGTAAGATTTTTAATGCTTTTTAAAGGAGACTGTTCATCAATTTTACAAATTGTGTAAAAGTGCTTAATAAATAAAGTAAAGAAAGAAAGAAAAGAAAGATCAAGGCTGTGTTTATTTGATTAAAAATACAGAAAAAAACTGTAATATTGTGAAATGTTATTGCAATTTAAAATAGTGGTTTTCTATTTTAATATATTTTAAAATATAATTTATTCCTGTGATGCAAAGCTGAATTTTCAGCATCATTACTCCAGTCTTCAGTGTCACATGATCCTTCAGAAATCATTCTAATATGCCGATTTATTATCAATGTTGGAAACAGCTGTGCTGCTTAATATTGTTTTTGAAAACTGTGATACTTTTTTTCAGGATTCTTTGATAAATAAAATATTAAAATGTACAGCATTTATTTTAAATAGAAAACTTTTGTAACAATAAACACCTCGTTCAAAGTTTGAGAGGTTTTTTTTCTTCCTTTCTCTCTTTAAAATAAATTCATACTTTTATTCAGCAAGGATGTGTTAAATTGATAAAAAGTGATAGCAAAGACTTATATTGTTAGAAAAGATTTCTATTTTGTTTTTAACTTTTATTCATCAAAGAATTCTGAAAAAAGTATCACAGGTTCCAAAAAAAAGATTAAGCAGCACAACTGTTTCCAACATTGATAATAAAAGCAATAAATCAGCATATTAGAATGATTTCTGAAGGGTCATGTGACACTGAAGACTGGAGCTGATGAAAATTCAGCTTTGCATCACAGAAATAAACTATATTTTAAAGTATACTAAAATAAAACACTTATTTTGAATTGCAATAATATTTCATAATAATACTTTTTCTGTATTTTTGTTTAAATAAATGGAGCATAAGTGACTTTTTTTCAAAAAAAAAAAAAAAAATGAGCGGCAGTGTATATATATATATATATAAAATTAAATTTCAGTCTTTGCGACTGTGTACTAATAAGCATGCATTGTTAGAATTTATAAATAGAAGATTTGTTTCATATACACACCAATGCATAGTTTGCTTTCAAATTTTTCAAGGCTATTTTGTGACTGTGCAGCGCTGACTGTGGTCGCTCAGTTAAGGATATTATCCACGAGGCGCCCGATGAGTTTGCAGTAGTAAGTGTCGTCGGGGATCCAGACGTTGTCCTCTCGAGGGTTCATGCCACACTTCAGGTACGTCTCACTGAGACACCATCCAGGTGTGCGGTTGTCCTTGAGCGAGCTCATGATGGCATGGACCAGCTTCCTCTTCAGGTTGGTGCGTTCTCGCAGGTGTCTCTCGTAATAGTGCAACGTGTTGTACAGGTACGTCACCGGACGATCTGCACAGAAACATTTTTAGGATCACAGTCTGATTTTGGTTTGATTGTTGTAATATCTAAATACTAATTGATCGATTTAAACACTTTTAATTCTCCTCACCATGAAACTTATAGAGCCCCCCGAGGTGATCGAGCAGAGTCTCCAGAGACTTGGACACAGGCAGCAGCTCCAGGAAGCGATGGATGACTATGTCGAACACAGGAAGGAAGCGCAGACACACGTTGCCAAAGTAGATGGGCAGGTACTGTAAGTGCAGCTGAATGGGAGGATTGACCTGCTCTGCCAGACCTTCGAAGTACAGCTTCTCTGGATACTTCTGCATGGGACACAGTGGAGGAGCTCAGTACTAACATAACCAGAATAGTATTCACACTGCAAAAATGCTTTTCTTATTTAGATTTTTGGTCTTATTTCCAGCCAAAATATCTAAAAATTCTTAAATAAAGAAGGATTTTCTAAACAACTGCAAATTTTGGTTTAAAAAAAAAAAAAAAAAAAGTCAAAATTAAATGTGTTTTTGCTTGAAACAAGCAAAATAATCTGCCAATGGAGTAAGAAAAATAATCTTGTTTTCTGTTTGAAATAAGATTTTTTGCTTACTCCATTGGCAGATTATTTGTGACCCTGGACCACAAAACCAGTCATAAGGTTAAATTTTACAAAACTGAGATATATACATCATATGAAAGCTCAATAAATAAGCTTTCTATTGATGTATAGTTTGTTAGGATAGGACAATATTTGGCCGAGATACATCTATTGGAAAATCTGGAATCTAAGGGTGCAAAAAAATCAAAATACTGAGAAAATCACCTTTAAAGTTGTCCAAATTAAGTTCTTAATGCATATTACTAATCAAAAATTACATTTTGATAGGTTTACAGTGGGAATTTTACAAAAAAATCTTAATGTAACATGATCTTTACTTAATTTCCTAATGATTTTTGACATAAAAGAAAAATCAATAATTTTGACCCATACTATGTATTTTTGGCTATTGCTACAAATATACCCCAGCGACTTAAGACTGGTTTTGTGGTCCAGGGTCACATTTAGCTTGTTCTAAGCAAAAACTCACTTCATTTTGACTTGTTTTTTTCTGAAAACAAGAAAATTATTTTTTACTTTTCTTGAAAATCCTTCTTGATTTAAGAATTTTTTGATATTTTGGCTGGAAACGACAAAAAAATCTAGGTAAGAAAAGCAGTTTCTGCAGTGCAGAGACAGCTAGAAGAAATCAAAATGCTGTAGTTTTGACAAAACTCACTAGCTAGACCATCATTTCAGTCGAACATTTATCATGTTATAGGTTATGTCTTACATGCATCTTAAAGGTATATTTCACTCAGAAATGAACATTCTGTCATCATTTACTGACCCTCATGTCGTTCAAATCTGTATGATTTTTGTTCGAATTTAAAACATATGAGGACATTTTTAATCTGAGAGATTTCTGTCCCTCCATTGAAAGTTTAATTAAACTAAAACTTCCAAAAAGAAATCCAAAAATTTACATTGTAAAGTGGTTTATTCGAAATCTTATGTTGATCAATATTTATGTGAATAAAAGCGTAAATTAAAGAAATACTTTAACAATTTCCAAAACATTTACTCACCTTCAGGCCATCTGAGATGTAGATGAGTTTGTTTCTTCATCAGATTTGTATAAATTTTCATCACTATCTCACCAACGGATCCTCTGTAGTGAATGGGTGCCGTCAGAATGAGAGTCCAAACAGCTGATAATAACATCACAATAATCCACACCACTCCAGTCCATAAATGAATGTCTTGTGAAGAAACAAATCAATCAATAAAACATTTTTAACTAAAATATGAGTCCATGATCCATAATAACGCTTCCTCGAGTGAAAAGGTCCATTTCCTGTTGTCTCTCACATCAAAATCCAGCCACATATTTGTTTAGAGCCGTAAACACTGTGCAGATTTCTCTCCTGATTCAGACCAGACCAGTTTTTTTACTAGAGGAAGTGTTATTATGGCTCATGGACTTAGTTAAAAACGTCTTAATGCTGGATTTGTTTCAGGTTTTGTCTTCTCAAGATGTGAACTGATGGACTGGAGTGGTGTGGATTACTGTGATGTTTTTATCAGCTGTTTGGACTCTCATTCTGACGGCACCCATTCACTGCAGATCCATTAGTGAGACAGCATGATACATTTCTACAAATCTGATGAAGAAACAAACTCATCCTAATCTTGGATAGACTAAGGGTGAGCATTTTCAGGTGAACTATTGCTTTAAATCTGTTTATCATACAAACTGTGCATTACTTTTACCATATCTATCCCTTTAAGACACAGTTTTGTAGATTTCAGTCTTTACCAAGTAGGTAACAGCTGTGCTGCATGTTAGAAAACAGCTGTCGAGGACTTTACCAAGTGCACTCATAAACATCAAGAATACGTCAGTCTTGCTTTGACTTTGGTCTTAGTCTGAACATCACGGTTGGGTCAGATCAGGTCAAACTGTGCTGAATTATGTTGTTTGCCATTCAGCACAAACACACAAGAGATGAAATGTCAAGGCAATCTGAGGTCAATCTCTCCTTGAAATGCCACAGAGAAGTGAAGATGGGAGGGGGGATAATAACCGTGTGCTTATGGCATTTCAGACAGCCATCAAGCTTGATTATTGGTCCAATATCTCGAACTGAGATGGTTTTCCGTTTCATCTCTAAAGGTCAAGAATAGTATTAAACACGAATCCATAACTAATGTACATCTGCTGAACCGTACGCAGTATGTGGGATGGCCAGCGTTTAGCCTGTTTCATTATTTATTTACTTTGGTGGGTCACTTAAGAACAAATGTGTGTGTTTACACAACCTGAAAGCTCGACAAAAGGACGTCTGAGAGTGAAGGGCATTAAGGATAAGTACAGAAAATCAAGCACAGTCAGAAAAAAAGAGATGCTTGTTACAAGTGTTTCTGAGAAGGAATGATCACTGGATTTGTGAACCTTTGTGAGCTACATGCTATCAAATCTTTTTTGTTAGTTTTGTTAGAGACGCTTAGTAAGTTCGTAATATGCTGGAGCACAACTGTACATTCCAGTTCGTTTTATGTCATCAGTATATAATCAGTGTGGATGAATGGAAAATCTGAGCACAGGCTCCACACACATTTTTCCAATGATTTGCTGTATGAGCTTTATGGACACTGCTGCTGCCATTATCCAATGTGCCACTGTGCGCTCGCTCTGTTTTTCATGCATGATTTTTCCCCAGACGATTCTAAAGATTTTATTGGTCATGTCAGTCAATCGTAGTGCTGAATGCATACAAATGCTGAAACAAATACTAACAACTTCCTAACCTCAAACTTAATATAGTATGGGCAGCATCACTGTTTGTTGCACTGTTAAAAAAATCTGTTTACACACGGTAAAAATTAGCAGCTATGGTTTGCATTTGATTGTAAAACCAGTGTAGCACCATTGTTACGTCTTTTACCATTTAAAATGACGATGAAATCTGAATCTAAAAAACAAAGGGTTTCTACACATTTTTGATTAAAAAAATGCCATACTTTTCCAGACTCAAATTTCCAAAACTCTTCGAGAGACCACATTTAACATTGGTTCATAGAGCATAATTTTCAACTTTATATTTGGTATATAAAACAGACCTTTACATGCACACAAGAAACATTTGTGCCCTCAAGAAACTATTCACATGTGCATGGGAATTTTTTTGCATTTCTTGCGCATTGTAATTTCTACTAACCAATCTAACCTATTTCCTTTCATCACTGGCATCTTACTATGAATAAAATGTGGCTTTTCTTATAGTAGTACCTTTAACATCAAGGCCTAATGCCCAATAAACATCCTCTGTTGTGGCACAGAAACCATGACATGAAACGACCTAATGGCATAAAATTTGCCATGTTTAAGGGTTTATAAAAAAAAAAGAAAGGTACAGTGAAAAAAGTGTTTAAAATTTGGCTTTCATTAGAGCAGTATGCCATATTTCAAGGCCTTAGATCTCTTCATTGCATACTTTGTGCAGGCCAAGAGACCACACTGTAAAATTATTTTTTGTCTCGTTTCCAGCTAAAATATCTAAAAATGATTAAATCAAAAAGGATTTTCTAGACGAGTAAAGATTATTGTCTTGTCTTCAGAAAAAAAAGTCAAAATTAAGTGCGTTTTTGCTTGAAACAAGAAAAATAATCTGCCAATGGGGTAAGAAAATAATGTGGTTTTCTGTTTGAAAAAAGATTTTTTTGCTTACCCCATTGGCAGATTATGTTGCTTTTTAGATATTTTGGCTGAAAACAAGACAAAATCTAAGTAAGAAAAGCATTTTTTGTAGCGAATATGCTAAGTTTAAAGGTTTCTCGTGTGCACATAAAAGTCTGTATATTTTCTAGGCTATGTAATACGGTGCTACAAATATATATTGTAAGAAGAAACCTAAAATGCTTATAACCTGTTTTTTGCATAATTAAAATGCACCTTTTGACTTTTAATACTTTTTCATACTCCTCTTTCTTTTTTTCCATAATTTTCCAGACCTGGATAGTACTTAAATCAAATTCCATACTTTTCCAAACCCCGTAGATTGGGTTGATTGATTGGTTACTGGGTGGAGTTTGCACTTAGATTAGTGTATAGCAGGTTGCATGTGTTACCTTGTGGTAGGTCATGTGTTTGGTGTGCCAGTCGCTCTGCAGCCAGTGTTCAGGGGCGTTCTCCTTCACAAAATCACTCACGCGGTTGCGGAAGTCGTTGGGTTTAAGAAGCAGAAGTTGGATGATGAAGTAGCAGACCTGAGCCTCGTTCCCCTCGTGACTCCTCATCGCCTGCATGAAAACACACAGCCTTCAGTGCGTTTGTTTGGAAATGTTTGTTCAGTGTAGGGTGTTGAGACAGCACAGCTCTCAGGAAATGCATGATTTTCACTAAACGGAAACAGGACGGGGCTGAAAAGCACAAAAGCGCAGCGGGTCGCTGTTCACTGTGGGAAGGGTCAGTGTCACCGATGTGAGGGTTCGATCTGAACTGATAAATGGAGCATGTACAGTAAACAGCAGCTGATTGATCAGCGGATCGGAAGGCCGATCCTCAGGCTGTTTACAGTCGAGCTGGCCTTCTGTTAGCTTCTGACACATGGATAATGTTTCACATGGAGCTTTTCTCGCAAGCTGCGCTAACAGGCCAATAAATCCATGAGTCAAACATGAAATGAAACACAGCTGAATCACTAGAAAATATAAACACACTGCTGCTCAAATGTTTGGGATCAGTAAGACTTGTGATGCTTTTTAAAAATGCTCATCAAAGGTGCATTTATTTGATCAAAAATATGTAAAATGTTATTACAACATAAAATAGTGTTTTTTTATTTTAATATACTTTAAAATATAATTTATTCCTGTGATGTAACGCTGAATTTTCATCAGCTGTTACTCCAGTCTTAAGTGTCACATGATCCTTCAAAAATCATTCTAATATGCTGATTTATTATTTATTATTTTTTGGAACCTGTGATTATTTTTCTTTCAGGATTCTTTGATGAATAACACGTTAAAAGGAACAGCATTGATTCAAAATATTAATCTTTTCTAACAATCCAAATCTATGATATCACTTGGTACACAAAAGTATTAATTTCTTCCAAAAAAAGAAAGAAGAGAAATTTACTGACATCAAACTTTTAAATAGTCATGTATATTGTTAGAAAACCTTTCTATTTTAACTAAATGCTGTTCTTTCAACCTTTTATTAATCAAAGAAAGAAATATTAAGCAGAACACCTGTTTTCAACACTGATAATAAATCAGCATATTAGAATGATTTCTGATGGATCATGTGACACTGAAGACTGGAGTAACAGCTTATAAAATTCAGCTTTGCATCACAGGAATAAATTATATTTTAAAGTATATTAAAATAAAAAAACTGATATTGTAGTAACATTTTGCAATATTACCATTTTCTGTATTTTTGATCAAATAAATGCAGCTTTGATGAGCAGAAGAAACATCTGACGGCAAACTTTTAAGCAACAGTGTAAATCTAACCAAGCACTCCGCTACAATGGATCTGCATTGTGGATACGGTGGAATAGATTTAAATAATGAGCTCAGTGGCACAAATGCAGTTTACTTTCCATTGATTAGGTCTTTCAACCATCTTTTCCAATGATATAATGATTGGTTTGCATAATCACTCACTGAAATCCCTGTGTGTCAGTATTTGTGCCTGTTTTGCTTTAAAGACAGCAGCGCTGGAGCTACATGAACTAAAGTTATTTGAGAGCCATTATTTACGAGGTGAAGTAAAAACACTGCCAAGCGATGTGGCTAGTTGGGCTCACCAGACATAGGATGAGTCTGTCCAGCGTCACGATGTTGTACTTCCACACCATGTCGTTGAGAATCTCGATGCACTTGTTCAGCTGCTGTCCTCCTGCTGAGGTGCTGAACTCGTACACTAGGAAGTCTGCAAACGTCCTCACGTGGGCCACCAGCGCCCGCGCCCCGATGCGCTCCAGCACCCTGAAGAAAAACAGCTGACATGTTGGTTGAGTCTGTCCATTATCATTCATCACGCCAGAGTTTGGTTTGTTTGGCTTATATGAAAGCTGCTTTTACATTCGTTTCATTTTAATTGGCAAACGTTTAACTTATGAAGCTCCTACACCAACTGGCGGAGTCCAGTCCAAATCCGTGTCCATGCACATCAACAATGGGTAACGTTGGGGTTACATTGCAATACTGTAAATATTAACATGTTTTTATATATTTTTGAAAATATTTATGTTTTAAACCATGAAGGCAAGCCAATAGATAACACACAAACAGCGCAGAAACTTTGCGCAAAATGCAATATGCCGGTGAACGTTTCAATGCCACAGAAAGTGAAAGTAAAAACTGATTTAGCAATAACATATTCTCACAAAGACGACAAGAAACAAATCTACTTCATATGCTGATATTAATTTACTCGTGGCCCAAATATAGTGGGGAAAAAAATGAGAAGAAATGTATTTCCGGTTAGGTTGTTTTTTGAAAATCGGCGCTTGAAATAAAGCTCTTAATTTTCATTGATGACTGCAGTGTTAATAAAGGTATAAGAAGGGTTAAGAAGATCTATGAATAAATATGAGCGCTGCAGGTTTCAAAGTCAGCTGCTGTGCTGTTTTGTGTGCTGTCATTCCAAAAGCGCCACCTGCTTTAAGAGAATGATCTTCCATTTTAATCAGCCCATATGTCTGCTGTTGTCAAAGACCAATTTAGAAATCAATCCATGTTTTTAAGCAGCAAACACACAGAGCTATAAAAGCGAACTAGTGAAACGACAAGAAGATAATGTGATCATTTTAACAATTAAGCCAGGAAAAAATATTTACATGTTATTTAATATAATACTTGATTGATAATAATTGTTTAAATGAATATAAGAATTGATAGGTTTGACTCTTAAAGGCTGAAATGTGAAGTCTGTCATTTAATAAAACTTTGTTTTTGTGAAACCTGCATCTGAACTGTAAAACCATGCTTTATTTTACTGTGTGTATAAATAAATAAATAAATATATATTTTTTGCAGGTCTTAAAAAGGTCTTTTGAGGAAGGTTCATTACTGGAGCCTAACTCTTAAAAATAAAGGTGCTTTAAAAGGTTCTTCACAGCGATGCCATAGAAGAACCATTTTTTGTTCCACAAAGGACCATTTAGTCAAAGGTTCTTTAAAGAACCATCTCTTTCTTACCTTTTTATACTCTAATGAACATATTCTGCCACAAAGAACCTTTTGTGAAACTTAAAGGTTCTTCAGATGTTAAAAGTTCTTTACAAAACCATTTAGACAAAAACAAAGGTTCTTCTTTGGCATCGTGAAGCACTTTATTTTTAATTGAGTGTAGATCATGTTTGATACGCAAATTTCCAAAGCCTCTAAATGATCAACATGATCAAAACCTGTATTACAATCTACTCCACATCTTCTGTCACTTGATTGATAGTTTAGAGTTTTTTATCAAGTAAAAGGTCTTTTGGTCTAGTTGTATAAACCTTCAGCTGGTGCTTCACATGTCTTTTTGCTGTCAAATCTTTGCTTTTTATCAAGTAAATGTAAGAATAGCTGTAGTGATATTTACAGATGAACACTTACTGGACTGAAGCAACTTGGCTTTACTTGATTCTCCATTAATCATTTTTTAGTCTCAAATCTATGGATCTTTTGAGGAATGTTTGTTTCCAGAAGCTTTACTTGGAATGATCTTTCCAAGCCGCCAAAAATCATCTCACATCTGTTAAGGAACATTTATTTGTTCATCTTTCAATCATCATTGGATTACATTGCATTATATGTTTGGATCATTTCAATCTCATCTTACTAAAACATATTATTGGTGATATTTATGTCAGTATCTGCTATACTGTTATAAATATCTCATTGACCTACATTACAAGAATCAAAATTTCATCATGTAAATATCAGCATCTGCACCAAACTGCATATTTTTGAGTCTCTAAATAAAATAAAGCTGTTTTCATCTCCATATTTTCATTATATCAGACTATATGAGCCATAAAAGATTGAAGCATCCATCATTTCATCAATGTAACAAAGAGCATTTGGTAATGTTACAGTATCACATCCCAAGAGCTCAGTGTAAGAGTAAGTTCTGTAAAAACACAGCCTTCTGTCGATACTTGACACTGTGTTCAGCTCAGAGAAAACTCACTGCAAAGCTACTGTCAAGTTTTCTAGAACCGACTGCATCTTTCTCAAGAGACCGACAGAGATAAAGCAGTGAGAACAGAAAGCAGCAGGAGTCAGGAATGACTGACAGCAAGAAACACGTCAGAAGAGAGCGAGCGATGTCTTCTGTAGAGTGAGTTTCACAGACGCTGAACTGAAAGTACACAAGAACCATTGAAATCTAGACCTTTGTGTACCAAAATAAACCTGACCAACCACAAAATCCTAGAGATGATGGAGAACAGGGCTAATCTTGTTGAAATTCAGTGATCTGCTCAACACTGACACACATTTTTTTAAAGCTCTGGGCTCTTTCTAAAGTCTATTTTGCTCACCAAGGCTGCAATTATTCAATCAAAAATACAGTAAAAACTGAAAAAAAAGTTAAATATTATTACAATTTGGTGTTCTATGCAAATATCTGTTAAAATGTAATTTATTCCTATGATCAAACTGAATTTTGTCACATGATCCTTCAGAAATCATTCGAATATACTGATTTGCTGCGTTTTTTTTATTATTATCTGATTGTTATCAATGTTATTAATCAATTTATGATTATTATCAATGTTACAATGTAACAATTTACAATGTAACAGTTGTGCTGCCCAATATTTTTGTGGAAACTGTGATACATTTTATTTTTCAGGATCCAGATGAATAAAAAGTAAAAAAAAAAAAAACAGCATTTATTTGAAACTGAAACATTCTGTAACATTAATAACAGTTTTACTGCCACTTTTGATCAATTTAATGCATCCAAAATAAAAAATATTCATTTCTTTAAAAAAAAAAAAAAAATTCTTACTGATTCCAAACAGTAGTGTACAAGTTCACCGAAATCCTATGATCATATATGATAACCAGTGTTGGGGTAACGCATTAAAAGTAATTAATTAAAAGTAATGAAAAAGTAAAAATAATAGTACTTTTTCCAAGTAATTAGTAAAGAAATGCATTACTTTTTAACGGACAAGAAAATATCTGAGTTACTTTTTCAAATGAGTAACGCCAGTAATTTTTTTCCCCTATTTATTGATTAAAAGCTCTCCTGTCTCCATGTTGAGAGAAATTGTGAGTAAGATGTTCCTTTAGTTCTAGAATAAATGTGAACATGCATTAATTCATCTCACTCACTAAAAAACAGATGCAGTGTTCTTCAAAATGAATAAAAACACTGAAATTCAACGCAAACCTGCAATAATTAAATATGTTCAATAATACAAATATCCTTTATGTATTTAATCCCATTTCATTAACCGATGACTTTGCTGCCGACCTTCGATGATCCAATTCATCCATACTAATAAGCACAAATTACTCAAGATAATCTAACATTTGATTTCCTTTTTTATTGCTGAAGAGTTGATATTTGTTCTTCTGCGGTCTACTGTACAGACGTCAATTTCCTTTTCTCTAGGCCTGAGGCTTTTGCTGTGAAAAGGCTTTTACATTTGACAAAAATAGAACTTTTTATATTAAAAACAAACCCTGCCCAGATTTAAAAAGTAATGCAAAAGTAAAAAACGTAATTAGTTACTTTATGGAGTAACTCAATATTGTAATGCATTACTTTTAAAAGTAACTTTCCCCAACACTGGATGATAATACTGTAGTAAAAATGTGTACATTTAACTTAAAAGTGCTATATTGTAGAGTCAGGAAGAGGCTGAAAAATTATCATGAAAAACTAAATGCTGTAGGAAACCTTGAACAGCATTACTGTTTCTAGGGACAGAAGAAAGAGCCAGGAAAGAAGAAGAGCCAGAATAAGAATGAGCGGAGAACATTGGATTACATAAGCACTCAGTCAGCGCCGCCGCTCTCTGGGATCAAAAGCATTTGGATTCTGATCTGTGTTTACTTTTATCTGACAGTCTGAACATTCAGCTCAGTGTGTCCTGTGATTTAATATCACACAGCATGTACATCCTGCAGCCTTTGATTGCTCTGAGAAAGTGGCAGAAAGGCCAGAAAGCCCTTAAACATCTGCGGCCGCAGCATCGGCGGTGTAATGAGGCAGAGCTCGTGACTGGAGAATAAAGTGGATCACACAGGCGGCGGGTCGGACCGCTCCATTCAGTCCCACACAAGCAGCCTTTATACGAGAGAGCAGCTGCAGCCCCTGATGACATTAGACCACACAAACACACACTTCAAATGAGGCACAATATACATCAGCCATTTAAAGAGAGACAGATGAGCGCTGCGGACAGTACAACACCAGCCAGACGTGCAGGAACTCACACAAACCTCTACAGGTCAGCGTTTTCAGCTGAAGTCACACAAAATACAATACAGCAGTGCTAGACTAGTGTTAAAGAAATTGCAACTACTGAGATGGCTACACAAACTTAAACAGGCATGAGATGCTCACAGTGTTGTCTTACAATATGTGACCCTGGACCACAAAACCAGTCATAAGGGTCCTTTAAAATTAAAATTTCTTTAAAATTATAGCTGAATAAATAGATATGTATAGCTTTCAATTGTTATACGGTTTGTTAGGATAGGTCAGTATTTGGCTAAGATACAACTATTTAAAAATCCGGAATCTGAGGGTGCAAAAAAATCTCAATATTGAGGAAATTGTCTTTAAAGTTGTCCAAATGAAGTTCTTAGCAATGCATATTACTAATCAAAAATTAAGTTTTGATATATTTACGGTAGGAAATTTACAAAATATCTTCATGGAACCTGATCTGCACTTAATATTCAAATGATTTTTGGCATAAAAGAAAAATTGATCATTTTGACCCATACAATGTTTTTTTGGCTATTGCTATAAATATACCTGTGCTACTGAAGACTGGTTTTGTGCTCTAGGGTCACATATAAGACATGAATACATGAACTTCATCTACCAGAGCTGCTCTGAGAGTCACTTCAGCAGCTTTACAACATTTTATTAAAAAAAATTTTTTTTGTCAGATATTTACAGAAACACAAAGGTCTTCACAAACCACCTAAATAAAATTTGCGACATAAATATATTACTATTGTAGAGTAAAATGTGCTTCTTCTCAAAGTAATATTGAAGATAATCATTTCATTTTAAACTTTAAGGAATAATTACAGTCTTTCTTCAATGCTTTAATTTTAGCAGACCTTGGTTGTAAAAAACAAAAAACAAAATAAACAAAATAAAAGATTAATACATTTTTGTATGCCTTAATTTGATTGATTTAATTATTGTAATAATAATCAAATCATGAATCCAGAAAAAATAAAACACTTTTAATTTCTGAGGAAATAAAACATTTCATTGCTAATAATTTAATACTTTAAGCTGTTATAGTAATTTCAATCGATTGGGCATACCGTCTGAATATTAAAATTTAATTAATCAATTAAAATGCAGAACAAATAAAACAGAAAACACATAACTTGGGAGAGAAAAGAAAAGAAAAATGTAAACATTCTGTAGGGGCCTAATTTTTATTTATTTATTTAAACTTTTAATAAATTGTTCTTAAAATTGTAGAAGTTTCATGATTTCAATTACTTGATTACTAATGAATTTAACCATTAAAACTGAGTCCAGAAAAAATTAAATGGAAAAAAAAACTGAATTTGTAAAAATTAAAACAGAATTTGGGGAAAACAATTAAACTATTAAACCAATGTTTTAATATGAAAACGGAACAAAGCCTAACAATTTGTTTTGTTGATGTTGATTCATATTAATACGGATTAAATTCCCCCCTAATCTAAAATAACTGTATGTTCAATGATGTCTAATGCTGCACCTTTGATCCGATAATACCAAAACGACACAGAAACTTTGCTCAAGAGAAAGAAGAATATCATTTGTGACCTTTGAGAGAGTTGATTCTCAACTATAATTTATTCTAAAGCCAGTCGAAAGCAATCAAGAAGGATAATTTAGTTAAAATATGAATACAATTGTAACTGACAAGAATGTGTGACTAGAGTTTATTAGACAGTTCCTTTGAATTTCATCTGAATTCTGGAATTGAGCATTTTTTCCATTTTTGTATTGAGGTTTTCTACACTCTCTTCAAAGAAAGCATTTATTGTCATTTATCACTGGGTACAATGAGGCCTTATCCTTATAGTCTCAGTCACAATTACAAAACGTAATGCTGGTTTAAACATAAGTCATGTAAGCAATTTGTAAACTATTTGTTCGATATCGTCCTCGCAATCAATAACGCCAACTTAATGCTTAGTGGCCCAGAGGAAATTATAGATGAGGAGCAGTACGTCAATATCCACAAATCCAGCCATTTTTATAAATTAAGATTTATATACTACCAGTCAAAAGTTTGGACACACCTGACTTAATGTTTTTCATCATCTAAAAACTCAGAAAGTAGTTTTAGTCAAATATTAATTATTTAAAAAACTATACAATATATAAATTTACACTAGACTAGACTATAAAACTGAGCTGTGAGCCTGTCTCTTTAATTCTTTGCTCACAGTTTGCTGTGTGTAAACTAGAGCACTTTTCTCTGCAGAAGTAGACAAAGACAAAAACTGGTTTGCTTCACAAAAATCCACGACAGAACCTAAAGGGAAAAGTTTGGTACTGCACTCAAACACATTCTTACTAAAAGCTCATTTTTTAAGATATAAACCTCAAATTTGGAACACAACTTTTATTTTATAAGTAAATAGTTCAATTTTTTTTATAAAATATATATTTAATTTTCATAAACTTTTTTAACTTCAACAATAATCTGCCAAGGGTCTTCTTTAAAATGAGACCAAACTTAAGTCTATACTCCCAAGCTTCAAATTTAAAGGGTTAATATGCTAATGATTTTTTGCATAAAAGAAAAATCAATAAT